>NC_088419.1:99575161-99645533 GCF_034236695.1 Oncorhynchus nerka
TATTCCCACACTACTTTAGGACCCTTATTCCCACACTACTTTAGGACCCTTATCCCCACACTACTTTAGGACCCTTATCCCCACACTACTTTTTAGGACCCTTATTCCACACTACTTTAGGACCCTTATCCCCACACTACTTTAGGACCCTTATTCTACACTACTTTAGACCCTTTATTCCCCACACTACTTTAGGACCCTTATTCCCACACTACTTTAGGACCCTTATCCCCACACTACTTTAGGACCCTTATTCCCACACTACTTTAGGACCCTTATCCCCACACTACTTTAGGACCCTTATCCCCACACTACTTTAGGACCCTTATCCCCACACTACTTTAGGACCCTTATCCCACACTACTTTAGGACCCTTATCCCACACTACTTTAGGACCCTTATCCCACACTACTTTAGGACCCTTATTCCCACACACTACTTTAGGACCCTTATTCCCACACACTACTTTAGGACCCTTATCCCACACATCGTCAACTCCAGCATTACACCAAGCACAGACATCCATCATTATAAACACACACATTTGACTAACATTTGAATTCTTCATTTAATTTGCCATTCGATAATGTTACATCATCTTGAGGATATGGAAGTGTCTGGACAGAAACGTGGAAGAGAAGAGTAACAAACAAATGAACAGTCCATTGGAACTCTATTCCGTTCTCAGTGTGCAGGCAACATACAACGTTAATCATCTTAAATACTTCCGAATATGGATTAGTCAATGAGAATGAGAAGTCTATTTGAAAGAATCTCCCTTTTGATTTTAGGAGGTTGAATTATGTCTGGGTAGATACCTGGTTTCACATGGCCATTCACATGCTTCTGATAACAGACCAGACAGTGAGGTACAGGAAGGGTTGGTGATCTGGGTTAAACTAAGTACCAAGAAACAGAGGGGTGTGTGGGTCAAACTAAGGGCCTTGAGGAAGAGGGGTGTGTGGGTTAAGACCATTAATTACCAGATGTTTGGGTTCTGGCCTTGGTTGTGAAGAGTAAAGCCTCTCCTTTGTTACAAAGCTTGATTCAACGTGATGTAAATATGATCATGTAGTGCAGCGTTTCCCAAACTCTGCCTGCCCCCCCCGGACAGAGTTTGGGAAACGCTGATATTTGGTCACAGATCAAGTTTCTTTTTTTATTTATCCAGCATGTCTACAAAACTAAATGACTGAAACATCTGCAGTTATAATACAATCAGGTTCAGCAGTGGAGAGTGGGAGGGTCTTGGGTCATGTGACAGGGTAGTTACAGTGTGGGTGGCTTCAGCCCATACTTCCTGGCTACCTCAGTCTGGGCGTATGCTGCGTCACACAGTGAGTAGAGGTGGGCCATCTCCATCTCGGACTTGGCCAGGTTGATGGCCTTGTTGAACATGTCTATTGCCTTGTCCAGGTTGCCCCTGGGAGGGAGAGAGGGATGTTAATAAATTATTATTTTTTATGTGTTTTATACACTGTGGACAAAACATTAAGAACACCTTTCTAAATGATTTGCACCCGCCTCTGCCCTCAGAACAGCCTCCATTCATCAGGGCCATGGACTCTACAAGGTGAAAACGTTCCACAGAGATGCTGGGAACATGTTGACTCCAATGCTTCCCACAGTTGTGTCAAGTTGGCTTGGATGTCCTTTGGGTGGTGGACCATTGTTGCAACACACAGGAAACTGTTTTGCGTGGAAAAACCCAGCAGCGTTGCAGTTCTTGACACAAACCGGTGCGCTTGGCACCTACTAAAATACCCCATTCAAAGGCACTTATGCTTTGCCCATTCACCATCTGAATGACACACATACACAATCCATGTCTCAAGGCTTAAAAATCCTTCTTTAACCCGTTTCCTCCCCTTCATCTCGTGTCTCCTCCCCATTCATCTACGTGTCTCCTCCCCATTCATCTACGTGTCTCCTCCCCATTCATCTACGTGTCTCCTCCCCATTCATCTACGTGTCTCCTCCCCATTCATCTACGTGTCTCCTCCCCATTCATCTACGTGTCTCCTCCCCATTCATCTACGTGTCTCCTCCCCATTCATCTACGTGTCTCCTCCCCATTCATCTCGTGTCTCCTCCCCATTCATCTACGTGTCTCCTTCCCCATTCATCTACGTGTCTCCTCCCCTTCATCTACGTGTCTCCTCCCCTTCATCTACGTGTCTCCTCCCCTTCATCTACGTGTCTCCTCCCCTTCATCTTCACGTGTCTCCTCCCCTTCATCTACGTGTCTCCTCCCCTTCATCTACATGTCTCCCCCTTCATCTACATGTCTCCTCCCCTTCATCTACATGTCTCCTCCCCTTCATCTACATGTCTCCTCCCCTTCACCTACATGTCTCCTCCCCTTCACCTACATGTCTCCTCCCCTTCATCTACACTGATTGAAGTGAATTTAACAAGAGACATCAATAAGGGATCATAGCTTTCACCTGGTCAGTGTAATGTTTTGTCCACCCAGTGTATATTGTCTGACTTCACATTTAATGTGTATCAGCATATAAACCTAAACATCAGTTATTTCATGCCTTTTAAACCAAACTCCAAAGTGTGTTAAGTGTTTATTACTGGCCAATATTTTAAAAGTATTCAACTAACCTTTGAACTTCGATAGTTCCCATGGTTTCGTAGGCAAAGTCACATTTGTTGTCAATCTCGATGGCCTTGCTGATGAGGTCCAGGCCGAGGTCCAAGTCCTGCTTCCACTGGAGCTGCAACAACCTGAATACACCGAGAGGCATTGGCAACTGGCTGGGCACACACAGAACGTCTGGTGTAGTGTTGTCAGACTAACTCACCCCTTGTGGATGTATGTTGTAGTGTTGTCAGACTAACTCACCCCTTGTGGATGTATGTTGTAGTGTTGTCACCCCTTGTGGACGTCTGGTGTAGTGTTGTCAGACTAACTCACCCCTTGTGGACGTATGTTGTAGTGTTGTCAGACTAACTCACCCCTTGTGGATGTGTTGTAACTCACCCCTTGTTGTCAGACTAACTCACCCCTTGTGGACGTATGTTGTAGTGTTGTCAGACTAACTCACCCCTTGTGGATGTGTTGTAGTGTTGTCAGACTAACTCACCCCTTGTGGATGTATGTTGTAGTGTTGTCAGACTAACTCACCCCTTGTGGATGTATGTTGTAGTGTTGTCAGACTAACTCACCCCTTGTGGATGTATGTTGTAGTGTTGTCAGACTAACTCACCCCTTGTGGATGTATGTTGTAGTGTTGTCAGACTAACTCACCCCTTGTGGATGTATGTTGTAGTGTTGTCAGACTAACTCACCCCTGTGGATGGATGTTGTATGTTGTAGTGTTGTCAGACTAACTCACCCCTTGTGGTTGTCGTAACTCATGTGGATGTAGTGTTGTCAGACTAACTCACCCCTTGTGGATGTATGTTGTAGTGTTGTCAGACTAACTCACCCCTTGTGGATGTCTGTTGTAGTGTTGTCACCCCTCACCCTGTGGATGTATGTTGTAGTGTCAGACTAACTCACCCCTTGTGGACATATGTTGTAGTGTTGTCAGACTAACTCACCCCTTGTGGACGTATGTTGTAGTGTTGTCACCCCTTGTGGACGTATGTTGTAGTGTTGTCAGACTAACTCACCCCTTGTGGATGTATGTTGTAGTGTTGTCACCCCTTGTGGATGTATGTTGTAGTGTTGTCAGACTAACTCACCCCTTGTGGATGTATGTTGTAGTGTTGTCACCCCCTTGACTAACTGTTGTCACCCCTTGTGGATGTATGTTGTAGTGTCAGACTAACTCACCCCTTGTGGATGTATGTTGTAGTGTTGTCAGACTAACTCACCCCTTGTGGACGTATGTTGTCAGACTAACTCACCCCTTGTGGACATATGTTGTAGCGTTGTCAGGCTCCAGGTCAATACACTTGTTGTACATCTGATCTGCCTTGCCAAACTGCTGCTGGTCAGTCAACGCCTGAACAACACAGCGTCGCAGGAGAAACGGTTCAGGGTGATTCACATACTCAAGTTAGTTTTGAGACAACCAGACACAATGCAAGTGAGACGTGATGTTACGATAGTGTGCCAGACAGGCGAGACTTGCAGTATGCGTGCGAGACGTTTACCTGAGCGTACAGAGCGTACCCCTCGGCACACTTAGGGAACCTCCTGATGACGTCCTCAAAGCCGTCCATGGCCGTCTGCACCTGGGACTGGCTGTTGCCAGTGTACGCCTGTCTGTACTGGAGGGAAATTAGCACAAGAGACTCACAGACTAGCTGGTTAAACTTGAATCAACACACATTTAGTATACTCCATACTGCACCAACCCTAGAGAGCTATACTCCATACTGCACCAACCCTAGAGAGCTATACTCCATACTGCACCAACCTTAGAGAGCTATACTCCATACTGCACCAACCCTAGAGAGCTATACTCCATACTGCACCAACACTAGAGAGCTATACTCCATACTGCACCAACACTAGAGAGCTATACTCCATACTGCACCAACACTAGAGAGCTATACTCCATACTGCACCAACCCTAGAGAGCTATACTCCATACTGCACCAACCCTAGAGAGCTATACTCCATACTGCACCAACCTTAGAGAGCTATACTCCATACTGCACCAACCCTAGAGAGCTATACTCCATACTGCACCAACACTAGAGAGCTATACTCCATACTGCACCAACACTAGAGAGCTATACTCCATACTGCACCAACCCTAGAGAGCTATACTCCATACTGCACCAACCCTAGAGAGCTATACTCCATACTGCACCAACCCTAGAGAGCTATACTCCATACTGCACCAACACTAGAGAGCTATACTCCATACTGCACCAACACTAGAGAGCTATACTCCATACTGCACCAACCCTAGAGAGCTATACTCCATACTGCACCAACCCTAGAGAGCTATACTCCATACTGCACCAACCCTAGAGAGCTATACTCCATACGGCACCAACCTTAGAGCTATACTCCATACTGCACCAACCTTAGAGCTATACTCCATACTGCACCAACCCTAGAGAGCTATACTCCATACTGCACCAACCTTAGAGCTATACTCCATACTGCACCAACCCTAGAGCTATACTCCATACTGCACCAACCCTAGAGAGCTATACTCCATACTGCACCAACCCTAGAGAGCTATACTCCATACTGCACCAACCCTAGAGAGCTATACTCCATACTGCACCAACCCTAGAGAGCTGTACTCCATACTGCACCAACCCTAGAGAGCTATACTCCATACTGCACCAACCTTAGAGCTATACTCCATACTGCACCAACCCTAGAGAGCTATACTCCATACTGCACCAACCCTAGAGAGCTATACTCCATACTGCACCAACCCTAGAGAGCTGTACTCCATACTGCACCAACCCTAGAGAGCTATACTCCATACTGCCTAACACTGTGTAGTGTGTACTGTACAGTGGTGGTCTGGTGTCCACTCACCAGGGCGAAACATTTCTGAGCCTGTGCCAGAGCAGAGTCAGGTCTGAGCAGGATGCACTCATCAAAGTCTCCGACGGCCTCCTCCACCTGGTCCAGAAGGATCTTCAACTGAAGGGGAAACACGTCGTTGGGTCAACCAATGGCAACAAGCCTGACGTGACTTAATGGAACTTTATGATTGCAACATCGATATAGTCACAAATGGAACCCTTTTCTCCATTTAGTGCACTACCTTTGACCAGAGCCCTATGGGTAGTGCACTACTTTTGACCAGAGCCCTATGGGTAGTACACTACTTTTGACCAGAGCCCTATGGGTAGGGACATACTTTTGACCAGAGCCCTATGGGTAGTGCACTACTTTTGACCAGAGTCCTATGGGTAGTGCACTACTTTTGACCTGAGCCCTATGGGTAGCGCACTACTTTTGACCAGAGCCCTATGGGTAGCGCACTACTTTTGACCAGAGCCCTATGGGTAGGGAACTAAATAGGGTGCCATTTGGGCCATAAGGGATAGAGACAGCCCTACGGGTAGTGAGGGATAGTGATAGAGACAGCCCTACGGGTAGTGAGGGATAGTGATAGAGACAGCCCTATGGGTAGTGAGGGATAGTGATAGAGACAGCCCTATGCGTAGTGAGGGATAGTGATAGAGACAGCCCTACGGGTAGTGAGGGATAGTGATAGAGACAGCCCTATGCGTAGTGAGGGATAGTGATAGAGACAGCCCTATGGGTAGTGAGGGATAGTGATAGAGACAGCCCTATGGGTAGTGAGGGATAGTGATAGAGACAGCCCTATGCGTAGTGAGGGATAGTGATAGAGACAGCCCTACGGGTAGTGAGGGATGGAGATAGAGACAGCCCTATGGGTAGTGAGGGATAGTGATAGACAGCCCTATGGGTAGTGAGGGATAGTGATAGAGACAGCCCTACGGGTAGTGAGGGATAGTGATAGAGACAGCCCTATGGGTAGTGAGGATAGTGATAGAGACAGCCCTATGGGTAGTGAGGGATAGAGATAGAGACAGCCCTATGGGTAGTGAGGGATAGTGATAGAGACAGCCCTATGGGTAGTGAGGGATAGTGATAGAGACAGCCCTATGGGTAGTGAGGGATAGTGATAGAGACAGCCCTATGGGTAGTGAGGGATAGTGATAGAGACAGCCCTATGGGTAGTGAGGGATAGTGATAGAGACAGCCCTATGGGTAGTGAGGGATAGTGATAGAGACAGCCCTATGGGTAGTGAGGGATAGTGATAGAGACAGCCCTATGCGTAGTGAGGGATAGTGATAGAGACAGCCCTATGGGTAGTGAGGGATAGTGATAGAGACAGCCCTATGGGTAGTGAGGGATAGTGAGGGATAGTGAGGGATAGTGATAGAGACAGGACACGGGTTTCAGTGAGGGATAGTGAGGGGTAGTGATAGAGACAGCCCTACCTGTCCCCGGTGGTGGTAGACGTCTGCGTTGCGGGTTTCAGTGTCCCTCATCTCAGCGGCCATGTTGAAGTCCTGTGTTGACATCATAGGCTGCTGCTGCTGCATGTACATACTGCCACGCTTGATCAGAGCATTGGCCCTCTCAGCTGCAGTACCAGGACAGAGACAGGACAAACACAGGGTTTCAGTCAGAGCATTGGCCCTCAGCTGACAGTACCAGGACAGAGACAGGACAGAGACAGGGTTTCAGTCAGAGCATTGGCCCTCAGCTGCAGTACCAGGACAGAGACAGGACAAACACAGGGTTTCAGTCAGAGCATTGGCCCTCAGCTGCAGTACCAGGACAGAGACAGGACAGGGTTTCAGTCAGAGCATTGGCCCTCAGCTGCAGTACCAGGACAGAGACAGGACAGAGACAGGGTTTCAGTCAGAGCATTGGCCCTCAGCTGCAGTACCAGGACAGATTGGCCCTCAGCAGGACAGAGACAGGACAGAGACAGGGTTTCAGTCAGAGCATTGGCCCTCAGCTGCAGTACCAGGACAGAGACAGGACAGAGACAGGGTTTCAGTCAGAGCATTGGCCCTCAGCTGCAGTACCAGGACAGAGACAGGACAAACACAGGGTTTCAGTCAGAGCATTGGCCCTCAGCTGCAGTCAGCTGCAGTAGTCAGAGCATTGGACAGAGACAGGACAAACACAGGGTTTCAGTCAGAGCATTGGCCCTCAGCTGGCCCTCAGTACCAGGACAGAGACAGGACAGAGACAGGGTTTCAGTCAGAGCATTGGCCCTCAGCTGCAGTACCAGGACAGAGACAGGACAGAGACAGGGTTTCAGTCAGAGCATTGGCCCCTCAGCTGCAGTACCAGGACAGAGACAGGACAAACACAGGGTTTCAGTCAGAGCATTGGCCCTCAGCTCAGCTGCAGTACCAGGACAGAGACAGGACAGAGACAGGGTTTCAGTCAGAGCATTGGCCCTCAGCTGCAGTACCAGGACAGAGACAGGACAGGGTTTCAGTCAGAGCATTGGCCCTCAGCTGCAGTTTCACCAGGACAGAGACAGGACAGAGACAGGGTTTCAGTCAGAGCATTGGCCCTCAGCTGCAGTACCAGGACAGAGACAGGGTTTCAGTCAGAGCATTGGCCCTCAGCTGCAGTACCAGGACAGAGACAGGACAGGACAGACAGGGTTTCAGTCAGAGCATTGGCCCTCAGCTGCAGTACCAGGACAGAGACAGGACAGAGACAGGGTTTCAGTCAGAGCATTGGCCCCTCAGCTGCAGTACCAGGACAGAGACAGGGTTTCAGTCAGAGCATTGGCCCTCAGCTGCAGTACCAGGACAGAGACAGGGTTTCAGTCAGAGCATTGGCCCTCAGCTGCAGTACCAGGACAGAGACAGGACAGAGACAGGGTTTCAGTCAGAGCATTGGCCCAGTCAGCTTGGCCTCAGCAGTACCAGGACAGAGACAGGACAGACACAGGGTTTCAGTCAGAGCATTGGCCCTCAGCTGCAGTACCAGGACAGAGACAGGACAAACACAGGGTTTCAGTCAGAGCATTTTCAGCCCTCAGCTGCAGTACCAGGACAGAGACAGGACAAACACAGGGTTTCAGTCAGAGCATTGGCCCTCAGCTGCAGTACCAGGACAGAGACAGGACAGGGTTTCAGAGAGCAGGGCTTTCAGTTTCAGAGCATTGGCCCTCAGCTGCAGTACCAGGACAGCTGCAGACAGGACAGAGACAGGGTTTCAGTCAGAGCATTGGCCCTCAGCTGCAGTACCAGGACAGAGACAGGACAAACACAGGGTTTCAGTCAGAGCATTGGCCCTCAGCTGCAGTACCAGGACAGAGACAGGACAGAGACAAACACAGGGTTTCAGTCAGAGCATTGGCCCTCAGCTGCAGTACCAGGACAGAGACAGGGTTTCAGTCAGAGCATTGGCCCTCAGCTGCAGTACCAGGACAGAGACAGGACAGAGACAGGGTTTCAGTCAGAGCATTGGCCCTCAGCTGCAGTACCAGGACAGAGACAGGGTTTCAGTCAGAGCATTGGCCCTCAGCGGCAGTACCAGGACAGAGACAGGACAGAGACAGGGTTTCAGTCAGAGCATTGGCCCTCAGCTGCAGTACCAGGACAGAGACAGGACAGAGACAGGGTTTCAGTCAGAGCATTGGCCCTCAGCTGCAGTACCAGGACTGCAGACCAGGACAGGGTTTCAGTTTCAGAGCATTGGCCCTCAGCTGCAGTACCAGGACAGAGACAGGGTTTCAGTCAGAGCATTGGCCCTCAGCTGCAGTACCAGGACAGAGACAGGACAGAGACAGGGTTTCAGTCAGAGCATTGGCCCTCAGCTGCAGTACCAGGACAGAGACAGGACAGACACAGGGTTTCAGTCAGAGCATTGGCCCTCAGCTGCAGTACCAGGACAGAGACAGGGTTTCAGTCAGAGCATTGGCCCTCAGCTGCAGTACCAGGACAGAGACAGGACAAACACAGGGTTTCAGTCAGAGCATTGGCCCTCAGCTGCAGTACCAGGACAGAGACAGGACAAACACAGGGTTTCAGTCAGAGCATTGGCCCTCAGCTACAGTACCAGGACAGAGACAGGACAAACGCAGGGTTTCAGTCAGAGCATTGGCCCTCAGCTGCAGTACCAGGACAGAGACAGGACAAACACAGGGTTTCAGTCAGAGCATTGGCCCTCAGCTGCAGTACCAGTACCAGGACAGAGACAGGACAAACACAGGGTTTCAGTCAGAGCATTGGCCCTCAGCTGCAGTACCAGGACAGAGACAGGACAAACACAGGGTTTCAGCTCAGAGGACATTTCAGTCAGAGCCCCTCAGCTGCAGTAGGAGAGAGGGGGTTTCAGGACAGAGACAGGACAAACACAGGGTTTCAGTCAGAGCATTGGCCCTCAGCTGCAGTACCAGGACAGAGACAGGACAGAGACAGGGTTTCAGTCAGAGCATTGGCCCTCAGCTGCAGTACCAGGACAGAGACAGGACAAACACAGGGTTTCAGTCAGAGCATTGGCCCTCAGCTGCAGTACCAGGACAGAGACAGGACAAACACAGGGTTTCAGTCAGAGCATTGGCCCTCAGCTGCAGTACAGGACAGAGCACAGGCCCTCAGAGCATTGGCCCTCAGCTGCAGTACCAGGACAGGACAGAGACAGGGTTTCAGTCAGAGCATTGGCCCTCAGCTGCAGTACCAGGACAGAGACAGGACAGAACAGGGTTTCAGTCAGAGCATTGGCCCTCAGCTGCAGTACCAGGACAGAGACAGGGTTTCAGTCAGAGCATTGGCCCTCAGCTGCAGTACCAGGACAGGGTTTCAGTCAGAGCATTGGACCCTCCCTCAGCTGCAGTACCAGGACAGAGACAGGACAAACACAGGGAGACAGGGTTTCAGTCAGAGCATTGGCCCTCAGCTGCAGTACCAGGACAGAGACAGGACAAACACAGGGTTTCAGTCAGAGCATTGGCCCTCAGCTGCAGTACCAGGACAGAGACAGGACAAACACAGGGTTTCAGTCAGAGGACATTGGCCCTCAGCTGCAGTACCAGGACAGAGACAGGACAAACACAGGGTTTCAGTCAGAGCATTGGCCCTCAGCTGCAGTACCAGGACAGAGACAGGGTTTCAGTCAGAGCATTGGCCCTCAGCTGCAGTACCAGGACAGAGACAGGACAGAGACAGGGTTTCAGTCAGAGCATTGGCCCTCAGCTGCAGTACCAGGACAGAGACAGGGTTTCAGTCAGAGCATTGGCCCTCAGCTGCAGTACCAGGACAGAGACAGGGTTTCAGTCAGAGCATTGGCCCTCAGCTGCAGTACCAGGACAGAGACAGGACAAACACAGGGTTTCAGTCAGAGCATTGGCCCTCAGCTGCAGTACCAGGACAGAGACAGGACAAACACAGGGTTTCAGTCAGAGCATTGGCCCTCAGCTGCAGTACCAGGACAGAGACAGGGTTTCAGTCAGAGCATTGGCCCTCAGCTGCAGTACCAGGACAGATACAGGACAAACACAGGGTTTCAGTCAGAGCATTGGCCCTCAGCTGCAGTACCAGGACAGAGACAGGGTTTCAGTCAGAGCATTGGCCCTCAGCTGCAGTACCAGGACAGAGACAGGACAGAGACAGGGTTTCAGTCAGAGCATTGGCCCTCAGCTGCAGTACCAGGACAGAGACAGGGTTTCAGTCAGAGCATTGGCCCTCAGCTGCAGTACCAGGACAGAGACAGGGTTTCAGTCAGAGCACAGGGTTTCCAGGACAGAGACAGGGTTTCAGTCAGAGCATTGGCCCTCAGCTGCAGTACCAGGACAGAGACAGGACAAACACAGGGTTTCAGTCAGAGCATTGGCCCTCAGCTGCAGTACCAGGACAGAGACAGGACAAACACAGGGTTTCAGTCAGAGCATTGGCCCTCAGCTGCAGTACCAGGACAGAGACAGGGTTTCAGGACAGCACACCTCAGGGTTTCAGGACAGAGCATTGGCCCTCAGCTGCAGTACCAGGACAGAGACAGAGACAGGGTTTCAGTCAGAGCATTGGCCCTCAGCTGCAGTACCAGGACAGAGACAGGGTTTCAGGGTTTCAGAGCATTGGCCCTCAGCTGCAGTACCAGGACAGAGACAGGACAAACACAGGGTTTCAGTCAGAGCATTGGCCCTCAGCTGCAGTACCAGGACAGAGACAGGACAAACACAGGGTTTCAGTCAGAGCATTGGCCCTCAGCTGCAGTACCAGGACAGAGACAGGACAAACACAGGGTTTCAGGGAGCATTGGCCCTCAGCTGCAGTACCAGGACAGAGACAGGACAAACACAGGGTTTCAGCTGCATTGGCCCTACTGCAGGACAGAGACAGGACAAACACAGGGTTTCAGTCAGAGCATTGGCCCTCAGCTGCAGTACCAGGACAGAGACAGGACAAACACAGGGTTTCAGTCAGAGCATTGGCCCTCAGCTGCAGTACCAGGACAGAGACAGGACAAACACAGGGTTTCAGTCAGAGCATTGGCCCTCAGCTGCAGTACCAGGACAGAGACAGGACAGAGACAGGGTTTCAGTCAGAGCATTGGCCCTCAGCTGCAGTACCAGGACAGAGACAGGACAGAGACAGGGTTTCAGTCAGAGCATTGGCCCTCAGCTGCAGTACCAGGACAGAGACAGGACAAACACAGGGTTTCAGTCAGAGCATTGGCCCTCAGCTGCAGTACCAGGACAGAGACAGGACAAACACAGGGTTTCAGTCAGAGCATTGGCCCTCAGCTGCAGTACCAGGACAGAGACAGGACAAACACAGGGTTTCAGTCAGAGCATTGGCCCTCAGCTGCAGTACCAGGACAGAGACAGGGTTTCAGTCAGAGCATTGGCCCTCAGCTGCAGTACCAGGACAGAGACAGGACAGAGACAGGGTTTCAGTCAGAGCATTGGCCCTCAGCTGCAGTACCAGGACAGAGACAGGACAAACACAGGGTTTCAGTCAGAGCATTGGCCCTCAGCTGCAGTACCAGGACAGAGACAGGACAAACACAGGGTTTCAGTCAGAGCATTGGCCCTCAGCTGCAGTACCAAGACAGAGACAGGACAAACACAGGGTTTCAGTCAGAGCATTGGCCCTCAGCTGCAGTACCAGGACAGAGACAGGACAAACACAGGGTTTCAGTCAGAGCATTGGCCCTCAGCTGCAGTACCAGGACAGAGACAGGGTTTCAGTCAGAGCATTGGCCCTCAGCTGCAGTACCAGGACAGAGACAGGACAGAGACAGGGTTTCAGTCAGAGCATTGGCCCTCAGCTGCAGTGACAGGACAGAGACAGGACAGAGACAGGGTTTCAGTCAGAGCATTGGCCCTCAGCTGCAGTACCAGGACAGAGACAGGACAAACACAGGGTTTCAGTCAGAGCATTGGCCCTCAGCTGCAGTACCAAGACAGAGACAGGACAAACACAGGGTTTCAGTCAGAGCATTGGCCCTCAGCTGCAGTACCAGGACAGAGACAGGACAAACACAGGGTTTCAGTCAGAGCATTGGCCCTCAGCTGCAGTACCAGGACAGAGACAGGACAAACACAGGGTTTCAGTCAGAGCATTGGCCCTCAGCTGCAGTACCAGGGCTCTGACAGGGTTTCAGTCAGAGCATTGGCCCTCAGCTGCAGTACCAGGACAGAGACAGGACAAACACAGGGTGTATTGGACCTTCCTCGTGATCTCGAGGAAGACTATAGTCAACGGTGACAGTAGTGGCCACAGGCAGAACGTCACTGCCAGTTTCCACCGACTTCGCCACCCCATCGTAGCGGGTGAAGTACGGTTTCAACATGCTGACATGACACAGCCGTTTTCTTCCGGTGTGGCGGTAATGTCATCCAGATCACCAATTCCTTTTTAACTATGGGGTAAGGGCCTGAAAAGCGAGCTGCAACAGTGAGCCCAGAACGGGCGACAAAACAAAAACTGGGCCAATGCTCTGACTGAAACCCTGTCTCTGTCACTCACATCAAAAGTACTGATTGGGCTCTCCGTTCCTACGGATTGGGCTCTCCGTTCCTACGGATTGGGCTCTCCGTTCCTACTGATTGGGCTCTCCGTTCCTACGGATTGGGCTCTCCGTTCCTACTGATTGGGCTCTCCGTTCCTACTGATTGGGCTCTCCGTTCCTACTGATTGGGCTCTCCGTTCCTACTGATTGGGCTCTCCGTTCCTACTGATTGGGCTCTCCGTTCCTACTGATTGGGCTCTCCTGATTGGGCTCTACGTTCCTACTGATTGGGCTCTCCGTTCCTACTGATTGGGCTCTCCGTTCCTACTGATTGGGCTCTCCGTTCCTCACTAGATTGGGCTCTCCGTTCCTACTGATTGGGCTCTCCGTTCCTACGGATTGGGCTCTCCGTTCCTACGGATTGGGCTCTCCGTTCCTACTGATTGGGCTCTCCGTTCCTACTGATTGGGCTCTCCGTTCCTACGGATTGGGCTCTCCGTTCGTACGGATTGGGCTTTTCGTTCGTAACAAACGTAGACCTAATGAATGTATTTCATTTGACTGATTTCCTTCTATGAACTGTGAGTCAGTAAAACCTGAAAAACCCTACCTTGATGTTGGCGTCCTCCATGTTGATGACCCGGTCCAGGTCGGGCTGGGCGCCGGTGGCGTTGCCAATCAGGAGGTAGAAGGTTGCCCGTAGCAACAAGGCCTCAGCAGTGTACCGCCCCCAGACTCCACCTCCTTAGTGCACACTGATGATCTTATCTGATGATCTTATCATAACCAGAACTTCTGGACCTCCTCCATTAATGTACTGCTTGGCCTTCAGGTAACCAGAACTATGGACAGGACAGGTTAGAGGTTAGGACGGGGTTAATGTACTGCTTGGCCTTCAGGTAACCAGAACTATGGACAGGACAGGTTAGAGGTTAGGACGGGGTTAATGTACTGCTTGGCCTTCAGGTAACCAGAACTATGGACAGGACAGGTTAGAGGTTAGGACGGGGTTAATGTACTGCTTGGCCTTCAGGTAACCAGAACTATGGACAGGACAGAGGTTAGGACAGGGTTAATGTACTGCTTGGCCTTCAGGTAACCAGAACTATGGACAGGACAGAGGTCAGAGGTTAAGGACAGGGTTAATGTACTGCTTGGCCTTCAGGTAACCAGAACTATGGACAGGTTAGAGGTTAGGACGGGGTTAATGTACTGGTTGGCCTTCAGGTAACCAGAACTATGGACAGGACAGAGGTTAGGACAGGGTTAATGTACTGCTTGGCCTTCAGGTAACCAGAACTATGGACAGGATAGAGGTTAGAGGTTAAGGACAGGGTTAATGTACTGCTTGGCCTTCAGGTAACCAGAACTATGGACAGGACAGAGGTTAGGACAGGGTTAATGTACTGCTTGGCCTTCAGGTAACCAGAACTATGGACAGGACAGAGGTTAGGACAGGGTTAATGTACTGCTTGGCCTTCAGGTAACCAGAACTATGGACAGGATAGAGGTTAGAGGTTAAGGACAGGGTTAATGTACTGCTTGGCCTTCAGGTAACCACAACTATGGACAGGACAGAGGTTAGGACAGGGTTAATGTACTGGTTGGACTTCAGGTAACCAGAACTATGGACAGGACAGAGGTTAGAGGTTAAGGACAGGGTTGACATATTAGGATCTTTCAAAATGTATCTTTCCTCAATTCCTATCAATCCTCACCTTCTCAAAACCCATTGGGCAAAAAGGCCTGAGGGGAGGGACTAGTAGTTAGGCAGGCCTTTTCATCCAGAGCCAACATACGGAAAGTGACATCACACAGTGACTTCTGACCTTTCTGTGACCTCTGCGGCCTCGCCTTCGTTGTCCTTGTCCTCGTCCTTCTTCTCGCCCTTCTGGAGCGGCTGGGAGATAATGTCATCGGTGAAGGAGCTGAAGTAGGACTTGATGAACTGAGGAGAAGGCATCAGGGGGTCACGGTTCTGGAGAGAGAGATGGAAATAGAAGGAGAGACTTGTACTGCTTTCAAAGTATTTACGGTATTTTGCTTAAAAAATATATATAAATATATATCGAGGCCATTGTTTATATGACCCCCTTACGAACAGGCCCACCTTTTTGCCATCCGGTGCGCATGCCGGGGATGAGTAGTAGTAGTGGATGTGGTTGGCTGTCTTATTTTAATAAATCCATTGAGAAAATACACCATCAAAAATGAATCCATTATTAATTCATTTAGGCAAGAATGATATTTTTTTTTTAGATGTATTTTCAAAAGACCAGAACAGAATATTTTTTGTTGAATTGGGCCGATGTTACGGGTCTGTGCAGACATCGCTACGCCATCCAAATGAAATCAATAGTTAGTTACCTTGTTCATGAAACAGACAGGACACACCAACCCGATCACAGTCAACATGCATATATTGTATAGTAAGAATATAATGGAACATAACAGAATAAAATACATGAAATATTCTTTCCACACAACTTGTGTCATATAAAAAAGTGATATTTAGAAACAGAGCCCAAGCCCAAGCCCATGCCACGTTACCCCATGCTTCGTTACCCCCATGCTTCGTTATCCACGTTACCCCCATGCTTATCCCACGTTACCCCCATGCTTCGTTATCCACGTTACCCCCATGCTTCGTTACCCCCATGCTTCGTTATCCACGTTACCCCCATGCTTATCGTTACCCCCATCCTTTATCACGTTACCCCCATGCTTATCCATTACCCCCATGCTTCGTTATCCACGTTACCCCATGCTTCGTTATCCACGTTACCCCCATGCTTCGTTATCCACGTTACCCCCATGCTTCGTTATCCACGTTACCCCATGCTTCGTTATCCACGTTACCCCCATGCTTCGTTATCCACGTTACCCCATGCTTCGTTATCCACGTTACCCCCATGCTTCGTTATCCACACCTTACCCCCATGCTTCGTTACCCCCCCCCGTGCTTCGTTATCCACGTTACCCCCATGCTTCGTTACCCCCCCACTCTGCATTTCCACGTTACCCCCATGCTTCGTTATCCACGTTACCTCTTTCCTACCCCATGTTATCCCTACCCCCACTTCGTTACCCCCATGCTTCGTTATCCACGTTACCCCATGCTTTGTTATCCGTTCCACCTCTTTCCTACCCCCACTCTGCGCGGTGTTATCCACGTTCCATCTCTTTCCTACCCCCACTCTGCTTCGTTATCACTTCCATCTCTTTCCTACCCCCACTCTGCGTTATCCCGTTCCATCTCTTTCCTACCCCCACTCTGCTTCGTTATCCACGTTCCACCTCTTTCCTACCCCCACTCTGCTTCGTTATCCACGTTCCACCTCTTTCCTACCCCCACTCTGCTTCGTTATCCGCGTTCCACCTCTTTCCTACCCCCACTCTGCTTCGTTATCCGCGTTCCACCTCTTTCCTACCCCCACTCTGCTTCGTTATCCCGTTCCATCTCTTTCCTACCCCCACTCTGCTTCGTTATCCGTTCCACCTCTTTCCTACCCCCACTCTGCTTCGTTATCCCGTTCCATCCTTTCCTACCCCCACTCTGCTTCGTTATCCCGTTCCACCTCTTTCCTACCCCCACTCTGCTTCGTTATCCGCGTTCCACTCTTTCCTACCCCCACTCTGCTTCGTTATCCGCGTTCCACCTCTTTCCTACCCCCACTCTGCTTCGTTATCCACGTTCATCATTTCCAAATACCCCCACTCTGCTTCGTTATCCACGTTTCACCTCTTTCCTACCCCCCACTCTGCTTCGTTCACCTCTTTCCGCCTTCCATCTCTTTCCTACCCTACCCACTCTGATTTTATCCGGCAACACCTTTCCTACCCCCACTAAATGTTTCTTATCCACGTTTCACCTCTTTCCTATCCCCACTAGGGTCTTACCTTCATCATGATACAAATAGAAAATATTAATCCTATTTTCAGAAGCATGTCTCGTTCATATTTCACAACCTCCGTGGGCTTTTGGAGTTGCCTTTACAGGATCTAGCAAAATAATAGCCCTACACTTGATTTGGGCAACATTCTATCATCCTAAATGTTTCTGATCAGTACTAGATTAGCTATTCCACCTACACTTATTTGCCCAGACAGAAACCAATTAACCAAATGGCCTATACAGACAGAGATTCAGTGAACCAAAATCCAAAAAAGTCAGAGGCTTGTGGTAGGGAGTAGGTCTGGGCTACTAAGTGACCGGTAGGGAGTAGGTCTAGGCTACTAAGTGACCGGTAGGGAGTAGGTCTAGGCTACTAAGTGACCGGTAGGGAGTAGGCCTGGGCTACTAAGTGACCGGTAGGGAGTAGGTCTGGGCTACTAAGTGACCGGTAGGGAGTAGGCCTGGGCTACTAAGTGACCGGTAGGGAGTAGGTCTAGGCTACTAAGTGACCCTGGTAGGGAGTAGGTCTAGGCTACTAAGTGACCGGTAGGGAGTAGGTCCTGGGCTACTAAGTGACCGGTAGGGAGTAGGTCTACTAAGGACTACTAAGTGACCGGTAGGGAGTAGGTCTGGGCTACTAAGTGGTCTACTACTAAGGACCGGTAGGGAGTAGGTCTAGGCTACTAAGTGACCGGTAGGGAGTAGGTCTAGGCTACTAAGTGACCGGTAGGGAGTAGGTCTAGGCTACTAAGTGACCGGTAGGGAGGTCTGGGTCTAGGCTACTACTAGTGACCGGTAGGGAGTAGGTCTAGGCTACTAAGTGACCGGTAGGGAGTAGGTCTAGGCTACTAAGTGACCGGTAGGGAGTAGGTCTAGGCTACTAAGTGACCGGTAGGGAGTAGGTCTAGGCTACTAAGTGACCGGTAGGGAGTAGGTCTAGGCTACTAAGTGACCGGTAGGGAGTAGGTCTGGGCTACTAAGTGACCGGTAGGGAGTAGGTCTGGGCTACTAAGTGACCGGTAGGGAGTAGGTCTGGGCTACTAAGTGACCGGTAGGGGCTAGTAGGTAGGGTCTGGGCTACTAAGACCGGTAGGGAGTCTGGGCTACTAAGTGACCGGTAGGGAGTAGGTCTGGGCTACTAAGTGACCGGTAGGGAGTAGGTCTAGGCTACTAAGTGACCGGTAGGGAGTAGGTCTGGGCTACTAAGTGACCGGTAGGGAGTAGGCCTGGGCTACTAAGTGACCGGTAGGGAGTAGGCCTGGGCTACTAAGTGACCGGTAGGGAGGCCTGGGCTACTAAGTGACCGGTAGGGAGTAGGCCTGGGCTACTAAGTGACCGGTAGGGAGTAGGCCTGGGCTACTAAGTGACCGGTAGGGAGTAGGTCTGGGCTACTAAGTGACCGGTAGGGAGTAGGCCTGGGCTACTAAGTGACCGGTAGGGAGTAGGTCTAGGCTACTAAGTGACCGGTAGGGAGTAGGTCTATTTAGTACAGTTGAACCTGTGATTCATCTGTGCATTACCACTGTCAGGCTTAGTGTTTGGTATTGGTGCATTACCACTAAGCCCGACAGTGATAATGCACCAAAATTCAATTAAACTCCAAAAAAAAGAAACGTCCCTTTTCCAGGACCCTTAATTTGTAAAAATCCAAATAACTTCACAGACCTTCATTGTAAAGGGTTTAATCACTGTTTCCCATGCTTGTTCAATGAACCATAAACAATTAATGAACCATAAACAATTAATGAACATGCACCTGTGGAACGGTCGTTAAGACACTAACAGTTTACAGACGGTAGGCAATTAAGGTCACAGTTATGAAAACGTAGGACACTAAAGAGGCCTTTCTATTGACTCTGAAAAACACCAAAAGAAAGATGCCCAGGGTCTCTGCTCATCTGCGCGAACGTGCCTTAGGCATGCTGCAAGGAGGCATGAGGACTGCAGATGTGGCCAATGTCCGTACTGTGAGACGCCTAAGACAGCGCTACAGGGAGACAGGACGGACAGCTGATCGTCCTCACAGTGGCAGACCACGTGTAACAACACCTGCACAGGATCGGTACATCCGAACATCACACCAGCGGGACAGGTACAGGATGGCAACAACAACTGCCCGAGTTACACCAGGAACACACAATCCCTCCATCAATGCTCAGACTCTCCGCAATAGGCTGAGAGAGGCTGGACTGAGGGCTTGTAGGCCTGTTGTAAGGCAGGTTCTCACCAGACATCACCGGCAACAACGTCGCCTATGGGCACAAACCCACCGTTGCTGGACCAGACAGGACTGGCAAAAAGTGCTCTTCACTGACGAGTCGTGGTTGTCTCACCAGGGGTGATGGTCAGATTTGCATTTATCATCGAGGGAATGAGCGTTACACCGAGGCCTGTACTCTGGAGTGCGATCGATTTGGAGGTGGAGGGTCCGTCATGGTCTGGGGCGGTGTGTCACAGCATCATCAGACTGAGCTTGTTGTCATTGCAGGCAATCTCAACGCTGTGCGTTACAGGGAAGACATCCTCCTCCCTCATGCGGTACCCTTCCTGCAGGCTCATCCTGACATGACCCTCCAGCATGACAATGCCACCAGCCATACTGCTCGTTCTGAGCGTGATTTCCTGCAAGACAGGAATGTCAGTGTTCTGCCATGGCTAGCATTGAGCCCGGATCTCAATCCCATTTAGCATGTCTGGGACCTGTTGGATCGGAGGTTGAGGGCTAGGGTCGTTCCCCGCAGAAATGTCCAGGAACTTGCAGGTACCTTGGTGGAAGAGTGGGGTAACATCTCACAGAAGGAACTGGCAAATATGGTGCAGGAGGAGATGCATTGCAGTATTTAATGCAGCTGGTGGCCACACCAGATACTGACTGTTACTTTTGATTTTGACACCCCCCCCCCTTTGTTCAGGGACACATTATTCAATTTCTGTTAGTCACATGTCTGTGGAACTTGTTCAGTTTATGTCTCAGTTGTTGAATCATATGTTCATACAAATATTTACACATGTTAAGTTTGCTGAAAATAAACGCAGTTGACAGAGAGATGACACTTCTTTTTTTTTTTTGCTGAGTTTAGTTGTAATCAAACAGCATCCAAGTTCAGTAAGGAGCAGCAGGAGAGCTGGGACATCCTCTCACCTTGTATTTGTCTTTGGCCTTCTCCTTCCCCAGCAGTTTGAGGACTTTGTCTGCTAGCAGCATACTCTGCTGGTTCTGGAAGGCCTCCAGGATACACACCGCCGTCACATCTACAGGAACAGGAGGGGGGATATATGGGGGTTCTCTTGTTATCTACAGGAACAGGAGGGGGGGGATATATGGGGGTTCCCTTGTTATCTACAGGAACAGGAGGGGGATATATGGGGGTTCCCTTGTTATCTACAGGAACAGGAGGGGGATATATGGGGGTTCCTTGTTATCTACAGGAACAGGAGGGGGTATTTGGGGGTTCCCTTGTTATCTACAGGAACAGGAGGAGGGGGGGATATATGGGGTTCCCTTGTCATCTACAGCAACAGGAGGGGGGGAATATATGGGGTTCCCTTGTCATCTACAGGAACAGGAGGGGGGGGGAGGGGGGTGGATGGGGTTCCCTTGTCATCTACAGGAACAGGAGGGGGATATATGGGGGTTCCCTTGTTATCTACAGGAACAGGAGGGGGATATATGGGGGTTCCTTGTTATCTACAGGAACAGGAGGGGGGATATATGGGGGTTCCCTTGTCATCTACAGGAACAGGAGGGGGATATATGGGGTTCCCTTGTCATCTACAGGAACAGGAGGGGGATATATGGGGGTTCCTTGTCATCTACAAGAACAGGAGGGGGGTATATGGGGGTTCTCTTGTTATCTACAGGAACAGGAGGGGGGGTATATGGGGGTTCCCTTGTCATCTACAGGAACAGGAGGGGGGTATTTGGGGGTTCCCTTGTTATCTACAGGAACAGGAGGGGGGATATATGGGGGTTCCCTTGTCATCTACAGGAACAGGAGGGGGATATATGGGGGTTCCCTTGTCATCTACAGGAACAGGAGGGGGATATATGGGGTTCCCTTGTTATCTACAGGAACAGGAGGGGGATATATGGGGGTTCCCTTGTCATCTACAGGAACAGGAGGGGGGGATATATGGGGTTCCCTTGTCATCTACAGGAACAGGAGGGGGATATATGGGGGTTCCCTTGTCATCTACAGGAACAGGAGGGGGGAACAGGAGGGGATATATGGGGTTCCCTTGTCATCTACAGGAACAGGAGGGGGGTATATGGGGTTCCCTTGTCATCTACAGGAACAGGGGGGGATATATGGGGGTTCCCTTGTCATCTACAGGAACAGGAGGGGGGATATATGGGGTTCCCTTGTCATCTACAGGAACAGGAGGGGGATATATGGGGGTTCCCTTGTCATCTACAGGAACAGGAGGGGGATATTTGGGGGTTCCCTTGTCATCTACAGGAACAGGAGGGGGGATATATGGGGGTTCCCTTGTTATCTACAGGAACAGGAGGGGGATATATGGGGGTTCCTTGTTATCTACAAGAACTGGGGGGAATATGGGGGTTCCTTGTCATCTACAGGAACTGAATAGGATATACCTATCCTCCAGGCCTTCCTCCTTGTTCCAGTGTGTGTGTGAGAGTCTACATTCAATGTAGTTCTTGTTGTCCAGTGTGTGTGTGTGTGTGTGTGTCTACCATGTAGTTCTTGTTGTCTAGTGTGTGTATGTGTGTGTGTGCACCTTCCAGGCACTCCTTCTTGTTGTCTAGTGTGTGTGTGTGTGTGTGTGTGTGTGTGTGTCTGTCTGTCTGTGTCTGTATGTCTACCATGTAGTTCTTGTTGTCCAGTGTGTGTGTGTGTGTGTGTGTGTGTGTGCACCTTCCAGGCACTCCTTCTTGTTGTCCAGTCTCTCCAGGGCCTTGGCCCTCCTGAACAGGGCCTTGATGTAGCGTGGGTTCATCTCTACAGCCTGGGTACAGTCCTGCACCACCTCTGTCCACATCATCTGCAAACAGAAACCCAAACCCTGGATACAGCACCACATGAAACCCAAACCCTGGGTACAGCACCACATGAAACCCAAACCCTGGGTACAGCACAACATGAAACCCAAACCCTGGGTACAGCACAACATGAAATCCAAACCCTGGGTACAGCACAACATGAAATCCAAACCCTGGGTACAGCACAACATGAAACCCAAACCCTGGGTACAGCACAACATGAAATCCAAACCCTGGGTAGTCCTGCACCACCTCTGTCCACTTCGCCTAGAGGTGACAACCAATGTTGTTAATGTTAACACGAGGACACACTAGTTGTCCAGAAGATGGGCTCATTGTAATGGCTGGTATGGAATTAATGAAACAGCATTCCATTCCAGCTAGTATTATGAGCTGTCCTCCCCTCACCAGCCTCCACTGCTATAAACCCACATGAAAACATACAGAGCAACATAATGGTTTCCATGGTGATAGTTGTCACTAACCTGCTGTTCGTAGGCAGCAGCTCTGTTCTGGTAGAAGGTGGACAGGTCTGTCTGGTTGTCTCTAGGACACAGACCGATGGCCTCTGTGTAACACTGGATGGCCTGCTCATACTTCCCAGCTTTGAAGTACTTGTTACCCTTGTTCTTAGCACCCTGGGCCCGGTCCAGAGGACTCTACAGGATGGAAGGGAGGAGACAGAGTTAGTAGCATCCTGGGCCCGGTCCAGAGGACTCTACAGGATGGAAGGGAGGGAGACAGAGTTAGTAGCACCCTGGGCCCGGTCCAGAGGACTCTGCAGGATGGAAGGGAGAGTTAGTGGCACCCTGGGCCCGGTCCAGAGGACTCTACATGATGGAAGGGAGGGAGACAGAGTTAGTAGCACCCTGGGCCCGGTCCAGAGGACTCTGCAGGATGGAAGGGAGAGTTAGTGGCACCCTGGGCCCGGTCCAGAGGACTCTACATGATGGAAGGGAGAGTTAGTGGCACCCTGGGCCCGGTCCAGAGGACTCTACATGATGGAAGGGAGAGTTAGTGGCACCCTGGGCCCGGTCCAGAGGACTCTACAGGATGGAAGGGAGAGTTAGTAGCACCCTGGGCCCGGTCCAGAGGACTCTACAGGATGGAAGGGAGAGTTAGTAGCACCCTGGGCCCGGTCCAGAGGACTCTACAGGATGGAAGGGAGGGAGACAGAGTTAGTGGCACCCTGGGTCAAGGGTGAACAAGGAGTAATTGAAAATAATAAACACAGCTCCAACTAGGTTGGAGTGGGGGAAGAGAGGAATGCATTTGTGTGCCTAACGAAAACAAAGAGGGTCCTTAACCTATGTTTGAACCAACCCAGCTATAACTCTGGTGAGATAGGACAGGGAGTACCCCTCCAGGTTTCCTTTATCTTGGGGGGAATGGAACTGTCAGTTGGGTAGTGATCAACTGTGGTGAGAATTGTAGAGAAGTAGCCGATGCCACATTTTTATGGCGATACATCAGTGCAAAAGTGGGGAGAACCGTCACAAAGCCTGTGTCTGATGGTTGATTTTGGAGAACGTTCGCAATTTCGGTTGTTTTTTCGCTAATGGCATAATTAGGGTTGGTATCACTGCTGAGGTCAGAGATCAATCCTTTTATGGGTGGAGGTTCACTATTTAGCAGAGGAGTGGTGACCACCTTTGATAGCTTGCACATTATTAGAAACATTTAGAGGAAAAATTTTCCTATTTTCTTTCAAAGTTTGGGTTTGGAATTCATTGGAAGCTGCAAAGACACGTTTAATCTATTTATAGATGTTGACGAACTATCAGTACTGTACCAGTAATGTGGAAGTTGGACGTGAATGAATTTGCAAAAGCAAATTTAATTAATGAATCAATGCCAATGATTAATCCTACCTGGGTAGGCTATCTGGGTATTAAACTTTAATTAACCTGAGAAGTTTCTTCATCTAGGTTAATATGAGAAGTTTAAAAGTGTCTCATTTGATTGGAAGAACATTCAGTTATGTTCAACAATTTAACTTATTAAAAATTGAATGAGACGATAATGCATACAATCTCCATTGATTGGATATCATAAGTGTAAACAGTAGATCAAATGTTGGGAACATTCAACACTGTGGTGCACTTCTCCCTAAGGGGGCGGTGCTTCTGTCAGTACTGGATTACTGAATGGTTTTGCAAAAAACACATTTTACTGATTGATCAATTTAATGATAAATCAGACCTGTATAGGCTATTTGGGAATGAAACTTGAATTAACCTGAGAAGTTGCTTCATCTAGGTTAGTTTGGAAATGTCTTGTTTAGAAAACTCATCAATTTGGATATTATTTAAAATATCTATTTCAGAATGTAAATTGCCAGGTTTACAGTTATTAGTTCAATTGGATAAGACATTGATATCCGTCTGGATATCATAAGTAATGACTTGAGTGTGACCTGAATAACTCTTCATGAACGAATATAGTAGGCACCAGTCAGCGGTCAATGATTTCACACGCTGAACTACCTGGGGCGGAACTTCCGTTCCGCAAGGCGGAGGAGTTTCAACGTAGCACAAGAAAACCAAATGGCATTTTCCCTTGTTAGCTTTAGCATGCAAGCTAAACCCTCCTTTGTGCCTGAAAAAGCAGCACATAGGATTCCCTTGGCAACGGAAAGGTTTTACTTATAACGTATTATGTTCAAACCCTTTTCGTCGTTTTTTGACAATGTTTTAACCGGAAAAACGCGGCAACAACGAAATGCGCCTTGGTCTACTCGCGAGAGAGACCGAGATATATATCGCTGGTCAAGCTTACATCACCCGATCGGCTGGCTCTTTGTCCTCACTCGAGAAATTAATAATTACCGAGCCTAACCGCGTCTGAAACGCGTTTGGCCAAACGCTCTATTTCTCAGATTTCTATAATTATCTTATTCGGCCCTCATACAGAAATGTATTCGCTTACATTACCCACTGACTACATCAGAGAACAACACGGAGGCAAGGAATCCTCAGCACACACACACAATAATGCTCGTCTACCACTCCAAAAAATGTGTACGATAAACGTGGTATATTATGTAATATGCCATTCAGGCTGAATCAAAATGAAAGCGTCATTCTATTTTAGATTCCTATCAGGGGGCTCCAATTATGTTGTGTCTTTGGCTATGCCGGATTAAGTGATATGACATGCTATTCTATAAAATAATTTATCCGTAATTAATATCACCTGATTGAGCTAATCATGTAAATGTAATGAACTAGAGAGTCGGGGCACCACAAAATAATATTTATAGAGCTGTTATCTTCCGAATAAACTCTTAAAGACCTAGTAATGTTTTACATCAATAGCAGTCAATATCAATCGTCATCTTAATTCAGTTTCATCTGAAAGTTGTAAATTCTTGGTTATCTGCACGAACTCTGGCTAACAATTTGAATCAGCAATACAAAATTGGGTTTAATTATTTATTTACTAAATACCTAACTAATCACACAGATTTACACATACACAGAATGAATCATAACTTGATTACAAATTACGTCATAAAGGAAAACGTCCCTTGTGGGTGGAACAGATATGACAGCTTGTTACACAAAGGAAAAGGGCTGGGTTTGAGTGAAAGAGCGGGAAGACTGAGGGACACAGGGAGAAGCTGTGTTATCGTAAATACAGTATCTGCTGCATTCTAAATTACCGCCCATTTGGAAAAGGAAAATGCAATAAATATTTACTCTGAGCTGCGCTTCGGTAGGTTGGTGGTAGATGGAAGGCCGTGTTGCCAAACGGAGTCCTTTGAAGAATGTCTCTGGTGGTCAATTGGATACGATGTAGTAACGTCATTGTGTGATAGACGGGATACTCTGTCTGTTCCTTCCTAACACTCGTTGCATCTGCTGTTTCTAACTCAACGGCTAGGAGGTTTCACTTCTGTAGTGAATAAGAGTTCAAAGTTCATACCATTCGCAACCAAAGCTCACGCTGATGTTGGCTTCGTTCTGTAGTTATTATCTGAACCATTCTGACATTGGACCGTCGTCCTACATCCTCGGAACAGGAAGTTATATTGTCGTCAAGGGCTTATATAGGAAGGGAGAGGAGGGCGTGTTTGAAAAGCTTTATAGCCCATGTCCCTTCACAGGGGCGGGCCACTGATTGAGCAGAGCCCTCTCTTATGAAAACCCAAATCTCACTTTTTAGAAGCTAAAATCACATTTCATCCCATCACAAATAATTTAATATTCAAACATTTAAATTGAACAACAATTCCATGTGAATCCGATAACTCTGATGTGTAGACTTTCCACTGTAGAGTTTATGTCATCCTATCATTGATGAGAATGTCTCAGATGACAACCGAACTGACATCATATTCATTAAGTACCACCGCATATGTTCCATTGGTCGGATTACCAGAATATAGTTAATTTCCCCCCACCTTCTGATGTTCCCAGAATCTCTATGTTAACCAAGGGGTTTGCAAATGTAACCTCAGTTGGGTAGAGAGAGGGAAAAGGGGGAAAGAGGTATTTATGACTGTCATAAACATACCCCCCAGGCCAACATCATGACACATCCATCCAGCCAGACTGTCCCCCTACTCCATCCCTAACCATCCAGCCTGACTGTCCCCCTACTCCATCCCTAACCATCCATCCAGCCAGACTGTCCCCCTACTCCATCCTAACCATCCATCCAGCCAGACTGTCCCCCTACTGCATCCTAACCATCCATCCATCCTGACTGTCCCCCTACTCCATCCCTAACCATCCATCCAGCCAGACTGTCCCCCTACTCCATCCCTAACCATCCATCCAGGCTGTCCCCCTACTCCATCCCTAACCATCCATCCTGACTGTCCCCCTACTCCATCCCTAACCATCCAGCCAGACTGTCCCCCTACTCCATCCATCCAGCCAGACTGTCCCCCTACTCCATCCCTAACCATCCAGCCTGACTGTCCCCCTACTCCATCCTA
Organism: Oncorhynchus nerka; assembly: GCF_034236695.1. Classification (NCBI taxonomy): domain Eukaryota; kingdom Metazoa; phylum Chordata; class Actinopteri; order Salmoniformes; family Salmonidae; genus Oncorhynchus; species Oncorhynchus nerka. The sequence continues at coordinate 99,602,407 of NC_088419.1, forward strand.
ACCATCCAGCCTGACTGTCCCCCTACTGCATCCTAACCATCCATCCAGCCAGACTGTCCCCCTACTCCATCACTAACCATCCAGCCAGACTGTCCCCTACTCCATCCATCCAGCCAGACTGTCCCCTACTCCATCCTAACCATCCATCCAGCCAGACTGTCCCCTACTCCATCCCTAACCATCCAGCCAGACTGTCCCCCTACTCCATCCATCCAGCCAGACTGTCCCCCTACTCCATCCTAACCATCCATCCAGCCAGACTGTCCCCCTACTCCATCCCTAACCATCCATCCAGACTGTCCCCCTACTCCATCCTAACCATCCATCCAGCCTGACTGTCCCCCTACTCCATCCTAACCATCCATCCAGCCTGACTGTCCCCCTACTCCATCCTAACCATCCATCCAGCCAGACTGTCCCCCTACTCCATCCTAACCATCCATCCAGCCTGACTGTCCCCCTACTCCATCCCTAACCATCCAGCCTGACTGTCCCCCTACTCCATACCTAACCATCCATCCAGCCAGACTGTCCTCCTACTCCATCCCTAACCATCCATCCAGCCAGACTGTCCCCCTACTCCATCCCTAACCATCCAGCCAGACTGTCCCCCTACTCCATCCCTAACCATCCATCCATCCTGACTGTCCCCCTACTCCATCCCTAACCATCCATCCATCCATCCAGACTGTCCCCTACTCCATCCCTAACCATCCAGCCTGACTGTCCCCCTACTCCATCCTTAACCATCCATCCAGCCAGACTGTCCCCTACTCCATCCTAACCATCCAGCCAGACTGTCCCCCTACTCCATCCCTAACCATCCAGCCTGACTGTCCCCCTACTCCATCCCTAACCATCCATCCAGCCAGACTGTCCCCCTACTCCATCCTAACCATCCAGCCAGACTGTCCCCCTACTCCATCCCTAACCATCCATACAGCCAGACTGTCCCCCTACTCCATCCCTAACCATCCATCCAGCCAGACTGTCCCCCTACTCCATCCCTAACCATCCAGCCAGACTGTCCCCTACTCCATCCCTAACCATCCATACAGCCAGACTGTCCCCCTACTCCATCCCTAACCATCCATACAGCCAGACTGTCCCCCTACTCCATCCCTAACCATCCAGCCTGACTGTCCCCCTACTCCATCCCTAACCATCCAGCCTGACTGTCCCCCTACTCCATCCCTAACCATCCAGCCAGCCAGACTGTCCCCCTACTCCATCCCTAACCATCCATCCAGCCAGACTGTCCCCCTACTCCATCCTAACCATCCATCCAGCCAGACTGTCCCCCTACTCCATCCCTAACCATCCATCCTGACTGTCCCCCTACTCCATCCCTAACCATCCATCCAGGCTGTCCCCCTACTCCATCCCAAACCATCCATCCAGCCAGACTGTCCCCCTACTCCATCCCTAACCATCCAGCCAGACTGTCCCCCTACTCCATCCCTAACCATCCATCCAGCCAGACTGTCCCCCTACTCCATCCCTAACCATCCATCCTGACTGTCCCCCTACTCCATCCCTAACCATCCAGCCAGACTGTCCCCCTACTCCATCCCTAACCATCCATCCTGACTGTCCCCCTACTCCATCCCTAACCATCCATCCTGACTGTCCCCCTACTCCATCCCTAACCATCCATCCAGCCAGACTGTCCCCCTACTCCATCCCTAACCATCCATCCAGCCAGACTGTCCCCCTACTCCATCCCTAACCATCCATCCTGACTGTCCCCCTACTCCATCCCTAACCATCCATCCATCCCGATTGTCCCCCTAACCATCCAGCCAGACTGTCCCCCTACTCCATCCCTAACCATCCATCCAGCCAGACTGTCCCCCTCCATCCTCCATCCATAACCATCCATATCAGCCAGACTGTCCCCCTACTCCATCCCTAACCATCCATCCAGCCAGACTGTCCCCTACTCCATCCCTAACCATCCATCCAGGCTGTCCCCCTACTCCATCCATCCAGCCACACTGTCCCCCTACGCCAGGGAGTGAGAAGGGATCCCACTCAGATGGTGTAATCGACCATGTCCAAGAAAGGGAGGGGCTAGACAGACAGGCTGAGTGGTTCTTGTTGGCTTGAAAATAAGCCTAAAGACACTAGGGAGGAGTGAGCTTCATGGTGCTGACCTGCAGCCCTGACATTGAACCACTCAGCCTAAAGACACTAGGGAGGAGTGAGCTTCATGGTGCTGACCTGCAGCCCTGACATTGAACCACTCAGCCTAAAGACACTAAGGAGGAGTGGGCTTCATGGTGCTGACCTGCAGCCCTGACATTGAACCACTCAGCCTAAAGACACTAGGGAGGAGTGAGCTTCATGGTGCTGACCTGCAGCCCTGACATTGAACCACTCAGCCTAAAGACACTAGGGAGGAGTGAGCTTCATGGTGCTGACCTGCAGCCCTGACATTGAACCACTCAGCCTAAAGACACTAAGGAGGAGTGAGCTTCATGGTGCTGACCTGCAGCCCTGACATTGAACCACTCAGCCTAAAGACACTAAGGAGGAGTGAGCTTCATGGTGCTGACCTGCAGCCCTGACATTGAACCACTCAGCCTAAAGACACTAAGGAGGAGTGAGCTTCATGGTGCTGACCTGCAGCCCTGACATTGAACCACTCAGCCTAAAGACACTAAGGAGGAGTGAGCTTCATGGTGCTGACCTGCAGCCCTGACATTGAACCACTCAGCCTAAAGACACTAAGGAGGAGTGAGCTTCATGGTGCTGACCTGCAGCCCTGACATTGAACCACTCAGCCTAAAGACACTAAGGAGGAGTGAGCTTCATGGTGCTGACCTGCAGCCCTGACATTGAACCACTCAGCCTAAAGACACTAAGGAGGAGTGAGCTTCATGGTGCTGACCTGCAGCCCTGACATTGAACCACTCAGCCTAAAGACACTAAGGAGGAGTGAGCTTCATGGTGCTGACCTGCAGCCCTGACATTGAACCACTCAGCCTAAAGACACTAAGGAGGAGTGAGCTTCATGGTGCTGACCTGCAGCCCTGACATTGAACCACTCAGCCTAAAGACACTAAGGAGGAGTGAGCTTCATGGTGCTGACCTGCAGCCCTGACATTGAACCACTCAGCCTAAAGACACTAAGGAGGAGTGAGCTTCATGGTGCTGACCTGCAGCCCTGACATTGAACCACTCAGCCTAAAGACACTAAGGAGGAGTGAGCTTCATGGTGCTGACCTGCAGCCCTGACATTGAACCACTCAGCCTAAAGACACTAAGGAGGAGTGGCTTCATGGTGCTGACCTGCAGCCCTGACATTGAACCACTCAGCCTAAAGACACTAAGGAGGAGTGGGCTTCATGGTGCTGACCTGCAGCCCTGACATTGAACCACTCAGCCTAAAGACACTAAGGAGGAGTGGCTTCATGGTGCTGACCTGCAGCCCTGACATTGAACCACTCAGCCTAAAGACACTAAGGAGGAGTGAGCTTCATGGTGCTGACCTGCAGCCCTGACATTGAACCACTCAGCCTAAAGACACTAAGGAGGAGTGAGCTTCATGGTGCTGACCTGCAGCCCTGACATTGAACCACTCAGCCTAAAGACACTAAGGAGGAGTGAGCTTCATGGTGCTGACCTGCAGCCCTGACATTGAACCACTCAGCCTAAAGACACTAAGGAGGAGTGAGCTTCATGGTGCTGACCTGCAGCCCTGACATTGAACCACTCAGCCTAAAGACACTAAGGAGGAGTGAGCTTCATGGTGCTGACCTGCAGCCCTGACATTGAACCACTCAGCCTAAAGACACTAAGGAGGAGTGAGCTTCATGGTGCTGACCTGCAGCCCTGACATTGAACCACTCAGCCTAAAGACACTAAGGAGGAGTGAGCTTCATGGTGCTGACCTGCAGCCCTGACATTGAACTACTCAGCCTAAAGACACTAAGGAGGAGTGAGCTTCATGGTGCTGACCTGCAGCCCTGACATTGAACCACTCAGCCTAAAGACACTAAGGAGGAGTGAGCTTCATGGTGCTGACCTGCAGCCCTGACATTGAACCACTCAGCCTAAAGACACTAAGGAGGAGTGAGCTTCATGGTGCTGACCTGCAGCCCTGACATTGAACCACTCAGCCTAAAGACACTAAGGAGGAGTGAGCTTCATGGTGCTGACCTGCAGCCCTGACATTGAACCACTCAGCCTAAAGACACTAAGGAGGAGTGAGCTTCATGGTGCTGACCTGCAGCCCTGACATTGAACCACTCAGCCTAAAGACACTAAGGAGGAGTGAGCTTCATGGTGCTGACCTGCAGCCCTGACATTGAACCACTCAGCCTAAAGACACTAAGGAGGAGTGAGCTTCATGGTGCTGACCTGCAGCCCTGACATTGAACCACTCAGCCTAAAGACACTAAGGAGGAGTGAGCTTCATGGTGCTGACCTGCAGCCCTGACATTGAACCACTCAGCCTAAAGACACTAAGGAGGAGTGAGCTTCATGGTGCTGACCTGCAGCCCTGACATTGAACCACTCAGCCTAAAGACACTAAGGAGGAGTGAGCTTCATGGTGCTGACCTGCAGCCCTGACATTGAACCACTCAGCCTAAAGACACTAAGGAGGAGTGAGCTTCATGGTGCTGACCTGCAGCCCTGACATTGAACCACTCAGCCTAAAGACACTAAGGAGGAGTGAGCTTCATGGTGCTGACCTGCAGCCCTGACATTGAACCTCTCAGCCTAAAGACACTAAGGAGGAGTGGGCTTCATGGTGCTGACCTGCAGCCCTGACATTGAACCACTCAGCCTAAAGACACTAAGGAGGAGTGAGCTTCATGGTGCTGACCTGCAGCCCTGACATTGAACCACTCAGCCTAAAGACACTAAGGAGGAGTGGGCTTCATGGTGCTGACCTGCAGCCCTGACATTGAACCACTCAGCCTAAAGACACTAAGGAGGAGTGAGCTTCATGGTGCTGACCTGCAGCCCTGACATTGAACCACTCAGCCTAAAGACACTAAGGAGGAGTGAGCTTCATGGTGCTGACCTGCAGCCCTGACATTGAACCACTCAGCCTAAAGACACTAAGGAGGAGTGAGCTTCATGGTGCTGACCTGCAGCCCTGACATTGAACCACTCAGCCTAAAGACACTAAGGAGGAGTGAGCTTCATGGTGCTGACCTGCAGCCCTGACATTGAACTACTCAGCCTAAAGACACTAAGGAGGAGTGAGCTTCATGGTGCTGACCTGCAGCCCTGACATTGAACCACTCAGCCTAAAGACACTAAGGAGGAGTGAGCTTCATGGTGCTGACCTGCAGCCCTGACATTGAACCACTCAGCCTAAAGACACTAAGGAGGAGTGAGCTTCATGGTGCTGACCTGCAGCCCTGACATTGAACCACTCAGCCTAAAGACACTAGGGAGGAGTGAGCTTCATGGTGCTGACCTGCAGCCCTGACATTGAACCACTCAGCCTAAAGACACTAAGGAGGAGTGAGCTTCATGGTGCTGACCTGCAGCCCTGACATTGAACCACTCAGCCTAAAGACACTAAGGAGGAGTGGGCTTCATGGTGCTGACCTGCAGCCCTGACATTGAACCACTCAGCCTAAAGACACTAAGGAGGATTGGGCTTCATGGTGCTGACCTGCAGCCCTGACATTGAACCACTCAGCCTAAAGACACTAAGGAGGAGTGAGCTTCATGGTGCTGACCTGCAGCCCTGACATTGAGTAAGTTTACATGCACACTAATAATTGAATAGTAGTAATTTAAACACCTTCTCTTAAAATCCCCCTTAGGGGCGAGTGGGCCTCCCCCTTGGGGGCGGTGGGCCTCCCCTTAGGGGCGGGGGCAGTGGGCCTTAGGGGAGAGTGGGCCTCCCCTTAGGGGCGAGTGGGCCTCCCCTTAGGGGCGAGTGGGCCTCCCCCCTTGGGGCGAGTGGGCCTCCCCCTTAGGGGCGAGTGGGCCTCCCCTTAGGGGCGAGTGGGCCTCCCCCTTAGGGGCGAGTGGGCCTCCCCTTAGGGGGACGGTGGGCCTCCCCCCTTGGGGTTAGTGGGCCTCCCCCTTAGGGGGCGGTAGCCTAGTGGGCCTCCCCTTGGGGGACGAGTGGGCCTCCCCTTAGGGGCGAGTGGGCCTCCCCTTAGGGGCAGTGGGCCTCCCCCTTGGGCGAGTGGGCCTCCCCTTGGGGCGAGTGGGCCTCCCCCTTAGGGGCGGGTGGGCCTCCCCTTGGGGGCGAGTGGGCCTCCCCCTTAGGGGCGAGTGGGCCTCCCCCCTTAGGGGCGAGTGGGCCTCCCCCCTTAGGGGCGAGTGGGCCTCCCCCCTTAGGGGCGAGTGGGCCTCCCCCTTTAGGGGGCGAGTGGGCCTCCCCCTTAGGGGCGGTGGGCCTCCCCTTAGGGGCGGGAGTGGGCCTCCCCTTAGGGGCGGTGGGCCTCCCCTTAGGGCGAGTGGGCCTCCCCTTGGGGGCGAGTGGGCCTCCCCCTTGGGGGCGAGTGGGCCTCCCCTTGGGGCGAGTGGGCCTCCCCTTAGGGGCGAGTGGGCCTCCCCTTTAGGGGCGAGTGGGCCTCCCCCCTTTGGGCTCTATAGGGCCTCCCCTTAGTGGGCCTCCCCCTTGGGGCGAGTGGGCCTCCCTCTTTAGGGGCGAGTGGGCCTCCCTCTTTAGGGCGAGTGGGCCTCCCCTTTAGGGGCGAGTGGGCCTCCCCCTTAGGGGCGAGTGGGCCTCCCCTTGGGGGCGAGGTGGGCCTCCCCTTAGGGGCGAGTGGGCCTCCCCTTAGGGGCGAGTGGGCCTCCCCCTTAGGGGCGAGTGGGCCTCCCCCTTAGGGGCGGTGGGCCTCCCCCTTAGGGGCGAGTGGGCCTCCCCTTAGGGGCGAGTGGGCCTCCCCCTTGGGGGCGAGTGGGCCTCCCCTTAGGGGCGTGGGCCTCCCCCTTAGGGGCGAGTGGGCCTCCCCTTGGGGGCGAGTGGGCCTCCCCCTTTGGGGCGAGTGGGCCTCCCCCCTTAGGGGCGAGTGGGCCTCCCCCCTTAGGGGCGAGTGGGCCTCCCCCCTTAGGGGCGAGTGGGCCTCCCCCTTAGGGGCGAGTGGGCCTCCCCCCTTAGGGGCGAGTGGGCCTCCCCCCTTAGGGGCGAGTGGGCCTCCCCTTTAGGGGCGAGTGGGCCTCCCTCTTTAGGGCGAGTGAGGGGAGTATGCATTTTAGTAAACATACACATTTTATCAAATCAAATACGCTTCCCAAAAAGAACATGGTCGCTGTATTAGAACGTTTATTTTGATTGACGAAGTCCCAACAGGTAGCCGGATTTCAGTCCATGTAAACAGGATTATTAGGGAAATCGTTCTTGCAAATGTTTTATTCAAACTATTATATTAATCTGACAGTCCACAATAATGGTATGATTGTGTGCCTTACTCATTGGCAGCTCACCTGCATAGCTAGACGTTAGGCTCATCACAGACAGATCACTTCTGTGGGTGAATTCATTCAAATGAGGAGAGACTTTGAACTGTGGACTCATGTTGGGTGTAGCTAGCAGGTTACAAATGAACTCAGAATGGAGTGAGGCAGTGCAGTGGAAGGTTTCTATACAACACTGACTGTGGACTTGTCACATTGATTGGGTTGTGTGAATGTGTACAAGCAAGTAACACAACAAGATGTCAGAACTACGTAGCTACCTTTAAATGCAGATTCAGGATCAGACTTTTTGTTCGACTGGCAAGCCCTTCCCTGTCTGAACCAATTAAGATCTGTCCCCTCTTACCAACTATGGGAACAAGGGCAATCACAGAGACCAACCAATGAGCAGGAGTTCTGACCATCCGTAGTGTTTGGTGACTCGTTAGCTAACGAGTCAATGAAAGGAAAAAAGCAAGGGCACACCCCTTTTTCCACATTTTGTTGTTACCTGAATCTATAAAAGGGATACAATTGAGATTGTTTAAGGTCACTGGCCAAAACACACACAATACCCCATAATGTCAAAGTGGAATTATGTTTATTGAAATTGTTACAAATTAATAAATAAATGAAAAATGTATATGTCTTGAGTCAATAAGTATTCAACCGCTAAATAAGTTGTTTAACATGATTTTGAATGACTACATCTGTAAGGTCCCTCAGTCCAGCACTGAATTTCAAAACAGATTCAACCAAAGACCAGGGATGTTTTCCAAAGCCTCGATGGGTAAAATGTTTAAAAAAGCACACACATCTCTGTACCCCACACATCTCTGTACCTCACACATCTCTCTACCCCACACATCTCTCTACCCCACACATAATCTACCCCACACATAATCTACCCCACACATAATCTACCCCACACATACAATTATCTGGAAGGTCCCTCAGGTCGAGCAGTGAATTTCAAAACAGATTCAACCAAAGACCAGGGAGGTTTTCCAAAGCCTCAATGGGTAAAATGTTTTAAAAAAGCACACCTTGAATATCCCTTTGATCATGGTGAAGTTATTACACTTTAGATAGTGTATCAATACACCCAATCACTACAAAGATACAGGCGTCCTTCCTAACTCAGTTGCCGGAGAAGAAGGAAACTGCTCAGGGATTTCACCATGAGGCCAATGGTGACTTTAAAACAGTTACAGAGTTTAATGGTTGTGACAGGAGAAAACTTGAGGATGGATCAACAACATTGTAGTTACTCCACAATACTAAACTAATTGACACAGTGAAAAGAACTAAGCCTGTACAGAATACTAATACTCCAAAACCTTGTTTGCAACAAGGCACTAAAGTAATACTGTAAAAGACTTGGCAAAGTAATACACTTTTTGAAGTTGTAAATGAGAACTTGTTCTCAACTGGCCTACCTGGTTAAATAAAGGTGTTCTCAACTGGCCTACCTGGTTAAATAAAAAAATAAAAAACAAAAAAAGTCTGGTTAGCTTCAGCTAAGATAACGCAAAGGTTGCGGGTTTGATACCCGTACTGGACAAGATCTATTTTGGGGCGGCAGGTAGCCTAGTGGTTAGAGAGTAGGACCGGGAGGCAGGTAGCCTAGTGGTTAGAGAGTTGGACCGGGAGGCAGGTAGCCTAGTGGTTAGAGAGTTGGACCGGGAGGCAGGTAGCCTAGTGGTTAGAGAGTTGGACCGGGAGGCAGGTAGCCTAGTGGTTAGAGAGTTGGACCGGGAGGCAGGTAGCCTAGTGGTTAGAGAGTTGGACCGGGAGGCAGGTAGCCTAGTGGTTAGAGAGTTGGACCGGGAGGCAGGTAGCCTAGTGGTTAGAGTGTTGGACCGGGAGGCAGGTAGCCTAGTGGTCTGAGAGTTGGACCGGGAGGCAGGTAGCCTAGTGGTTAGAGAGTTGGACCGGGAGGCAGGTAGCCTAGTGGTTAGAGAGTTGGACCGGGAGGCAGGTAGCCTAGTGGTTAGAGAGTAGGACCGGGAGGCAGGTAGCCTAGTGGTTAGAGAGTTGGACCGGGAGGCAGGTAGCCTAGTGGTTAGAGAGTAGGACCGGGAGGCAGGTAGCCTAGTGGTTAGAGAGTTGGACCGGGAGGCAGGTAGCCTAGTGGTTAGAGTGTTGGACCGGGAGGCAGGTAGCCTAGTGGTCTGAGAGTTGGACCGGGAGGCAGGTAGCCTAACAGTGGTTAGAGTTGGACCGGGAGGCAGGTAGCCTAGTGGTTAGAGAGTTGGACCGGGAGGCAGGTAGCCTAGTGGTTAGAGAGTTGGACCGGGAGGCAGGTAGCCTAGTGGTTAGAGAGTTGGACCGGGAGGCAGGTAGCCTAGTGGTTAGAGAGTTGGACCGGGAGGCAGGTAGCCTAGTGGTTAGAGAGTTGGACCGGGAGGCAGGTAGCCTAGTGGTTAGAGTGTTGGACCGGGAGGCAGGTAGCCTAGTGGTTAGAGTGTTGGACCGGGAGGCAGGTAGCCTAGTGGTCTGAGAGTTGGACCGGGAGGCAGGTAGCCTAGTGGTTAGAGAGTTGGACCGGGAGGCAGGTAGCCTAGTGGTTAGAGTGTTGGACCGGGAGGCAGGTAGCCTAGTGGTTAGAGTGTTGGACCGGGAGGCAGGTAGCCTAGTGGTTAGAGTGTTGGACCGGGAGGCAGGTAGCCTAGTGGTCTGAGAGTTGGACCGGGAGGCAGGTAGCCTAGTGGTTAGAGAGTTGGACCGGGAGGCAGGTAGCCTAGTGGTTAGAGAGTTGGACCGGGAGGCAGGTAGCCTAGTGGTTAGAGAGTTGGACCGGGAGGCAGGTAGCCTAGTGGTTAGAGAGTTGGACCGGGAGGCAGGTAGCCTAGTGGTTAGAGAGTTGGACCGGGAGGCAGGTAGCCTAGTGGTTAGAGAGTTGGACCGGGAGGCAGGTAGCCTAGTGGTTAGAGAGTTGGACCGGGAGGCAGGTAGCCTAGTGGTTAGAGAGTTGGACCGGGAGGCAGGTAGCCTAGTGGTTAGAGAGTTGGACCGGGAAGCAGGTAGCCTAGTGGTCTGAGAGTTGGACCGGGAGGCAGGTAGCCTAGTGGTTAGAGAGTTGGACCGGGAGGCAGGTAGCCTAGTGGTTAGAGAGTTGGACCGGGAGGCAGGTAGCCTAGTGGTTAGAGAGTTGGACCGGGAGGCAGGTAGCCTAGTGGTTAGAGAGTTGGACCGGGAGGCAGGTAGCCTAGTGGTTAGAGAGTTGGACCGGGAGGCAGGTAGCCTAGTGGTTAGAGAGTTGGACCGGGAGGCAGGTAGCCTAGTGGTTAGAGAGTTGGACCGGGAGGCAGGTAGCCTAGTGGTTAGAGAGTTGGACCGGGAGGCAGGTAACCTAGTGGTTAGAGAGTTGGACCGGGAGGTTGCTAGAGCAAATCCCCGAGCTGACAGGTTAAAAATCTGTCGTTCTGCCCCTGAACAGACAGTTAACCCACTGTTCCTAGGCCGTCATTGTAAATACGAATTTGTTCTTAACTGACTTGCCTCCCGGTTAAGGTTAAATTTAAAAAGTCAAGGGGTATGAATCCTTCTTGATGGCTCTATAGAATTAGTCAAACATGTGCTTGGCTCTCAGTTCAACTAGCTAGTTAGCGAAATGTTTAGCTCATACCACGCTAAATATGACTTAGTGTAACTACATTCGTTTCCTTCATTGAAATGGTTATTTAGGCGCCTAGTTAACGTTAGTTAGCGTGCTTTTTTTTACCATTCTAACTTGCTACCTAGCTAGTTAGCGGCCATCTGCTACATGTAGGTGGGATTCATTGACAGTCTGTCCTTGAATGTATTTCGGTACTGAACAAATTCTGCTCAAGGAACACGGATTTAGTGTTATAGCTAGTACCAGGCTGGGCAGGAAAAATGAAGTAAAGCAGAGTTATATCTAGGAGAGCCTGAGATTCATACCATGTCCTCCAGCTCGCGACTGGTTCGGTTAGCTGCGCCGTCTTGGCCCTGGACGGGGCTCGCGCTGCCTTCTGGAGTTGTCCGTTCCCCATTCCGTTTCCCCGGTGAGTCCTTCGTCTTGCTGCGGTTCCACAGGTAAACAGCTCCTACACCCAGCACTATGGGGGTTCCGATCAGGAGGGCCAGCTGCCAGCGAGGGAGACTGCTCCCGGACTGCGGCTCAACGGGCTTTGAAGCGGCCATCATCCACCATGCAAGGAGAGCACACAACACTGCTTACACTACCGACTCCGTTATCGGTGAGGTCATTGCCGAAACAGCGGAATCTTGGGATACTGGCGGGCGCCTTGCAACTGCAACCGGGGCGAGGTACTCTGTACTTCCGGACTACACTGGACGTCAACAACAAAAACACCACTGCAAAATGACATGCAGTGCAAGGCCCCCATCTAGTGTACGTTGTATGTAATGGAGGCTGCAACAAATGAATATCAACAGACCCACCTTGACTATGAGAGATACAGTATGTCTGTATTTGTTGTGCTTTACCACCTGTGCTTTACCACTGATAAAGATGGTCATTATTTAACACTCACATAAACTGTTAATGTTATTAACCTTTATTTTAACAAGGTGTCATATTGAGACCAAAGCTGCATTCGAATACCCATACTAACAGACTGTATACTACATACTATATACTATATACTATTAGTCTATAGGCCTAGAGACTAGAGCTGTGTTCTAATACCCATACTAACATACTATATACTATATATTATTAGTCTATAGGTCTAGAGACTAGAGCTGTGTTCCAATACCCATACTAACATACTGTATACTACATACTATATACTATATACTATTAGTCTATAGGTCTAGAGACTAGAGCTGTGTTCCAATACCCATACTAACATACTGTATACTATATACTATATACTATTAGTCTATAGGTCTAGAGACTAGAGCTGTGTTCCAATACCCATACTAACATACTGTATACTATATACTATATACTATTAGTCTATAGGTCTAGAGACTAGAGCTGTGTTCCAATACCCATACTAACATACTGTATACTATATACTATATACTATTAGTCTATAGGTCTAGAGACTAGAGCTGTGTTCCCATACTAACATACTGTATACTATATACTATTAGTCTATAGGTCTAGAGCTGTGTTCCAATACCCATACCAACACACTGTATACTATATACTATATACTATATACTATTAGTCTATAGGTCTAGAGACTAGAGCTGTGTTCCAATACCCATACTAACATACTGTATACTACATACTATATACTATATACTATTAGTCTATAGGTCTAGAGACTAGAGCTGTGTTCCAATACCCATACTAACATACTGTATACTACATACTATATACTATTAGTCTATAGGTCTAGAGACTAGAGCTGTGTTCCAATACCCATACTAAAAGACTGTATACTACATACTATATACTATATACTATTAGTCTATAGGCCTAGAGACTAGAGCTGTGTTCTAATACCCATACTAACATACTATATACTATATACTATTAGTCTATAGGTCTAGAGACTAGAGCTGTGTTCCAATACCCATACTAACATACTGTATACTATATACTATATACTATTAGTCTATAGGTCTAGAGACTAGAGCTGTGTTCCAATACCCATACTAACATACTGTATACTATATACTATTAGTCTATAGGTCTAGAGACTAGAGCTGTGTTCCCATACTAACATACTGTATACTATATACTATTAGTCTATAGGTCTAGAGCTGTGTTCCAATACCCATACCAACACACTGTATACTATATACTATATACTATATACTATTAGTCTATAGGTCTAGAGACTAGAGCTGTGTTCCAATACCCATACTAACATACTGTATACTATATACTATTAGTCTATAGGTCTAGAGACTAGAGCTGTGTTCCAATACCCATACTAACATACTGTATACTATATACTATTAGTCTATAGGTCTAGAGCTGTGTTCCAATACCCATACTAACATACTGTATACTACATACTATATACTATTAGTCTATAGGTCTAGAGACTAGAGCTGTGTTCCAACACCCATACTAACATACTGTATACTACATACTATATACTATTAGTCTATAGGTCTAGAGACTAGAGCTGTGTTCCAACACCCATACTAACATACTGTATACTACATACTATATACTATTAGTCTATAGGTCTAGAGACTAGAGCTGTGTTCCAATACCCATACTAAAAGACTGTATACTACATACTATATACTATATACTATTAGTCTATAGGCCTAGAGACTAGAGCTGTGTTCTAATACCCATACTAACATACTATATACTATATACTATATACTATTAGTCTATAGGTCTAGAGACTAGAGCTGTGTTCCAATACCCATACTAACATACTGTATACTATATACTATATACTATATACTATTAGTCTATAGGTCTAGAGACTAGAGCTGTGTTCCAATACCCATACTAACATACTGTATACTATATACTATTAGTCTATAGGTCTAGAGACTAGAGCTGTGTTCCCATACTAACATACTGTATACTATATACTATTAGTCTATAGGTCTAGAGCTGTGTTCCAACACCCATACTAACATACTGTATACTACATACTATATACTATTAGTCTATAGGTCTAGAGCTGTGTTCCAACACCCATACTAACATACTGTATACTACATACTATATACTATTAGTCTATAGGTCTAGAGACTAGAGCTGTGTTCCAACACCCATACTAACATACTGTATACTACATACTATATACTATTAGTCTATAGGTCTAGAGCTGTGTTCCAACACCCATACTAACATACTGTATACTACATACTATATACTATTAGTCTATAGGTCTAGAGACTAGAGCTGTGTTCCAATACCCATACTAACATACTGTATACTACATACTATATACTATTAGTCTATAGGTCTAGAGACTAGAGCTGTGTTCCAACACCCATACTAACATACTGTATACTACATACTATATACTATTAGTCTATAGGTCTAGAGACTAGAGCTGTGTTCCAACACCCATACTAACATACTGTATACTATATACTATATACTATTAGTCTATAGGACTAGAGCTGTGTTCCAACACCCATACTAACATACTGTATACTACATACTATATACTATTAGTCTATAGGTCTAGAGACTAGAGCTGTGTTCCAATACCCATACTAACATACTGTATACTATATACTATTAGTCTATAGGGTATAGGTCTAGAGCTGTGTTCCAATACCCATACTAACATACTGTATACTACATACTATATACTATTAGTCTATAGGTCTAGAGACTAGAGCTGTGTTCCAACACCCATACTAAAATACTGTATACTACATACTATATAAAAATCAAATCAAATCAAATTTTATTTGTCACATACACATGGTTAGCAGATGTTAATGCGAGTGTAGCGAAATGCTTGTGCTTCTAGTTCCGACAATGCAGTAATAACCAACAAGTAATCTAACTAACAATTCCAAAACTACTGTCTTATACACAGTGTAAGGGGATAAAGAATATGTACGTAAGGATATATGAATGAGTGATGGTACAGAGCAGCATAGGCAAGATACAGTAGATGGTATTGAGTACAGTATATACATATGAGATGAGTATGTAAACAAAGTGGCATAGTTAAAGTGGCTAGTGATACATGTATTACATAAGGATGCAGTCGATGATATAGGGTACAGTATATACGTATGCATATGAGATGAATAATGTAGGGTAAGTAACATTATATAAGGTAGCATTGTTTAAAGTGGCTAGTGATATATTTACATCATATCCCATCAATTCCCATTATTAAAGTGGCTGGAGTTGAGTCAGTGTCAGTGTTCAGTGTGTTGGCAGCAGCCACTCAATGTTAGTGGTGGCTGTTTAACAGTCTGATGGCCTTGAGATAGAAGCTGTTTTTCAGTCTCTCGGTCCCAGCTTTGATGCACCTGTACTGACCTCGCCTTCTGGATGATAGCGGGGTGAACAGGCAGTGGCTCGGGTGGTTGATGTCCTTGATGATCTGTATGGCCTTCCTGTAACATCGGGTGGTGTAGGTGTCCTGGAGGGCAGGTAGTTTGCCCCCGGTGATGCGTTGTGCAGACCTCACTACCCTCTGGAGAGCCTTACGGTTGAGGGCGGAGCAGTTGCCGTACCAGGCGGTGATACAGCCCGCCAGGATGCTCTCGATTGTGCATCTGTAGAAGTTTGTGAGTGCTTTTGGTGACAAGCCGAATTTCTTCAGCCTCCTGAGGTTGAAGAGGCGCTGCTGCGCCTTCTTCACGATGCTGTCTGTGTGAGTGGACCAGTTCAGTTTGTCTGTGATGTGTATGCAGAGGAACTTAAAACTTGCTACCCTCTCCACTACTGTTCCATCGATGTGGATAGGGGGGTGTTCCCTCTGCTGTTTCCTGAAGTCCACAATCATCTCCTTAGTTTTGTTGACGTTGAGTGTGAGGTTATTTTCCTGACACCACACTCCGAGGGCCCTCACCTCCTCCCTGTAGGCCGTCTCGTGGTTGTTGGTAATCAAGCCTACCACTGTTGTGTCGTCCGCAAACTTGATGATTGAGTTGGAGGCGTGCGTGGCCACGCAGTCGTGGGTGAACAGGGAGTACAGGAGAGGGCTCAGAACGCACCCTTGTGGGGCCCCAGTGTTGAGGATCAGCGGGGAGGAGATGTTGTTGCCTACCCTCACCACCTGGGGGCGGCCCGTCAGGAAGTCCAGTACCCAGTTGCACAGGGCGGGGTCGAGACCCAGGGTCTCGAGCTTGATGACGACCTTGGAGGGTACTATGGTGTTGAATGCCGAGCTGTAGTCGATGAACAGCATTCTCACATAGGTATTCCTCTTGTCCAGATGGGTTAGGGCAGTGTACAGTGTGGTTGAGATTGCATCGTCTGTGGACCTATTTGGGCGGTAAGCAAATTGGAGTGGGTCTAGGGTTTCAGGTAGGGTGGAGGTGATATGGTCCTTGACTAGTCTCTCAAAGCACTTCATGATGACGGAAGTGAGTGCTACGGGGCGGTAGTCGTTTAGCTCAGTTACCTTAGCTTTCTTGGGAACAGGAACAATGGTGGCCCTCTTGAAGCATGTGGGAACAGCAGACTGGTATAGGGATTGATTGAATATGTCCGTAAACACACGGCCAGCTGGTCTGCGCATGCTCTGAGGGCGCGGCTGGGGATGCCGTCTGGGCCTGCAGCCTTGCGAGGGTTAACACGTTTAAATGTCTTACTCACCTCGGCTGCAGTGAAGGAGAGACCGCATGTTTTCGTTGCAGGCCGTGTCAGTGGCACTGTATTGTCCTCAAAGCGGGCAAAAAAGTTATTTAGTCTGCCTGGGAGCAAGACATCCTGGTCCGTGACTGGGCTGGGTTTCTTCTTGTAGTCCGTGATTGACTGTAGACCCTGCCACATGCCTCTTGTGTCTGAGCCGTTGAATTGAGATTCTACTTTGTCTCTGTACTGACGCTTAGCTTGTTTGATAGCCTTGCGGAGGAATAGCTGCACTGTTTGTATTCGGTCATGTTTCCAGTCACCTTGCCCTGATTAAAAGCAGTGGTTCGCTTTCAGTTTCACGCGAATGCTGCCATCAATCCACGGTTTCTGGTTAGGGAATGTTTTAATCGTTGCTATGGGAACGACATCTTCAACGCACGTTCTAATGAACTCTGGGGACACGAATCAGCGTATTCGTCAATATTGTTATCTGACGCAATACTGAAACATATCCCAGTCCACGTGATGGAAGCAGTCTTGGAGTGTGGAGTCAGCTTGGTCGGACCAGCGTTGGACAGACCTCAACGTGGGAGCCTCTTGTTTTAGTTTCTGTCTGTAGGCAGGGATCAACAAAATGGAGTCGTGGTCAGCTTTTCCGAAAGGGGGCGGGGCAGGGCCTTATATGCGTCGCGGAAGTTAGAGTAACAATGATCCAAGGTTTTACCACCCCTGGTTGCGCAATCGATATGCTGATAAAATTTAGGGAGTCTTGTTTTCAGATTAGCCTTGTTAAAATCCCCAGCTACAATGAATGCAGCCTCCGGATAAATGGTTTCCAGTTTGCAAAGAGTTAAATAAAGTTCGTTCAGAGCCATCGATGTGTCTGCTTGGGGGGGGATATATACGGCTGTGATTATAATCGAAGAGAATTCTCTTGGTAGATAATGCGGTCTACATTTGATTGTGAGGAATTCTAAATCAGGTGAACAGAAGGATTTGAGTTCCTGTATGTTTCTTTCATCACACCATGTCTCGTTCGCCATAAGGCATACGCCCCCGCCCCTCTTCTTACCAGGAAGATGTTTGTTTCTGTCGGCGCGATGCGTGGAGAAACCCGTTGGCTGCACCGCATCGGATAGCGTCTCTCCAGTGAGCCATGTTTCCATGAAGCAAAGAACGTTACAGTCTCTGGTGTCCCTCTGGAATGCTACCCTTGCTCGGATTTCATCAACCTTGTTGTCAAGAGACTGGACATTGGCATACTATACTATTAGTCTATAGGTCTAGGGACTAGAGCTGTGTTCCAATACCCATACTAACATACTGTATACTATATACTATTAGTCTATAGGTCTAGAGACTAGAGCTGTGTTCCAATACCCATACTAACATACTGTATACTACATACTATATACTATATACTATTAGTCTATAGGTCTAGAGACTAGAGCTGTGTTCCAATACCCATACTAACATACTGTATACTACATACTATATACTATATATTATTAGTCTATAGGTCTAGAGACTAGAGCTGTGTTCCAATACCCATACTAACATACTGTATACTATATACTATATACTATTAGTCTATAGGTCTAGAGACTAGAGCTGTGTTCCAATACCCATACTAACATACTGTATACTATATACTATTAGTCTATAGGTCTAGAGACTAGAGCTGTGTTCCAATACCCATACTAACATACTGTATACTATATACTATTAGTCTATAGGTCTAGAGACTAGAGCTGTGTTCCAATACCCATACTAACATACTGTATACTATATACTATATACTATTAGTCTATAGGTCTAGAGACTAGAGCTGTGTTCCAATACCCATACTAACATACTGTATACTACATACTATATACTATTAGTCTATAGGTCTAGAGACTAGAGCTGTGTTCCAATACCCATACTAACATACTGTATACTACATACTATATACTATTAGTCTATAGGTCTAGAGACTAGAGCTGTGTTCCAATACACATACTAACACACTGTATACTGTATACTACATACTATATACTATATACTATTAGTCTATAGGTCTAGAGCTGTGTTCTAATACCCATACTAACATACTGTATACTACATACTATATACTATTAGTCTATAGGTCTAGAGACTAGAGCTGTGTTCCAATACCCATACTAACATACTGTATACTATATACTATTAGTCTAGAGACTAGAGCTGTGTTCCAATACCCATACTAACATACTGTATACTACATACTATATAATATATACTATTAGTCTATAGGTCTAGAGCTGTGTTCTAATACCCATACTAACATACTGTATACTACATACTATATACTATTAGTCTATAGGTCTAGAGCTGTGTTCCAATACCCATACTAACATACTGTATACTACATACTATATACTACTAGTTCATTTTAGCATACTGGAAACAAATGGTATTGTTTCATTTGAGCATATAGCTCTTCGCCTGTCTACCGGAATTTGATACTGTTGTTATGCATCCTCTTGCTAGGTAGTTAGCAAAACAAATCAGTGGTTATACATTTTACAACTTCGGGTGTGTTCTTAAATTCAATCTGGAGTGCCAGAGTGCGCTCGTTCAGAGCGTTGTCAGATTGCCCATTAGTAAATTCAATCTGGAGTGCCAGAGTGCGCTCGTTCAGAGCGTTGTCAGATTGCCCATTAGTAAATTCAATCTGGAGTGCCAGAGTGCGCTCGTTCAGAGCGTTGTCAGATTGCCCATTAGTAAATTCAGACACTGGACAGGAGTAGGGTTGATTTGAGCGTTCTGACCTTACAACGGCAGTCAAGGACCCAAGATAACGTTGGCTAGCTTGCTAGCTACTTCCAGACACAAATGAGACCACTCTGACCATTTTACTCGCCCTAGCAGAGCTGGTTAGGCAGTTTTAATGTTATCAAGAGCGGTGGTGACTGTAACTGTGCTGTTGGCAACAATTTAATTACACTTTTTTGCAAAGTTTGCTGACACCAGCCATATTCAACTGGTGTTGAGCGCTTGTAAATTCATCAGTTATTCTGTGCTCTGGTAACTCGGAGTAGATAGCCAGAGCAAATTTACGAAAGCACTCGATTGTCCATTGAGTACGCACAACGCCTATACCATTTACCTAAGCTAAGAATGACAGGAATAATCAAGTCAATAAACCTTGGGTAGTTAGTTAGCCTATAGTTAATATACTGGCAAGTTTGATGTATAAGTAGCCAACTAACGTTAGCTAGCTAACATACCGGTACATATTGCTGTAATGATACGCTATGTGGTTCATAAGGAAAGCTTAGCTAACAAATTGTCAGCCAACATAACGTGTAAGGTCATTTATTTGAAAAGTAGGTATTAGGTACTTTATTACATTGCTCAAGATTTTCTCAACATTTATCATAATTAGTTAAAGCAATGAATTTGTATCCGCTCCAGTTGTACTTCGGCTGCATATTTTCCGCCATTTTCCTCAAATATCAATACGTTGTGAAGCTATGACCATTTCCTGAAGATTTGCATTATGGGCCCTAAAAGTACAGAAATAGTGTCCACTGCTTTTATACTTTTTTATTTTGGCGAATGTACGCGGAGTACAACATCTGTGAACTTTTGGCATGCTAACTATATCCATACTATGACCAATAAGCGTACTAAATACTCCATTTACGTCACAAATAGTACGCTTAGTACGGTTTGTATGGGAATTCAAACACAGCTCAAGTCTCTTTTCAAATGAGCCCTGCACACACATACATCAATATAAAATACTACATTCCCTAAACGGAACATCCCAGCCTCCCCTGCAACACATCCCAGCCTCCCCTGCAACACATCCCAGCCTCCCCTGCAACACATCCCAGCCTCCCCTGCAACACATCCCAGCCTCCCCTGCAACACATCCCAGCCTCCCCTGCAACACATCCCAGCCTCCCCTGCAACACATCCCAGCCTCCCCTGCAACACATCCCAGCCTCCCCTGCAACACATCCCAGCCTCCCCTGCAACACATCCCAGCCTCCCCTGCAACACATCCCAGCCTCCCCTGCAACACATCCCAGCCTCCCTGCAACATCCCAGCCTCCCTGCAACACATCCCCCTCCCCTGCAACACATCCCAGCCTCCCCCTCCCCTGCACACATCCCAGCCTCCCCTGCAACACATCCCAGCCTCCCCTGCAACACATCCCAGCCTCCCCTGCAACACATCCCAGCCTGAGCCTCCCCTGCAACACATCCCAGCCTCCCTGCAACACATCCCAGCCTCCCTTGCAACACATCCCAGCCTGGAGCCTCCCCTGCAACACATCCCAGCCGGAGCCTCCCCTGCAACACATCCCAGCCGGAGCCTCCCTGCAACACATCCCAGCCTAAGCCTCCCCTGCAACACATCCCAGCCGGAGCCTCCCCTGCAACACATCCCAGCCTGGAGCCTCCTGCAACACATCCCAGCTGCAGCCTCCCCTGCAACACATCCCAGCCGGAGCCTCCCCTGCAACACATCCCAGCCGGAGCCTCCCTGCAACACATCCCAGCCTGAGCCTCCCCTGCAACACATCCCAGCCGGAGCCTCCCCTGCAACACATCCCAGCCTGAGCCTCCCTGCAACACATCAGCCTGAGCCTCCCCTGCAACACATCCCAGCCTGAGCCTCCCCTGCAACACATCCCAGCCCCCTGAGCCTCCCCTGCAACACATCCCAGCCTGAGCCTCCCCTGCAACACATCCCAGCCGGAGCCTCCCCTGCAACACATCCAAGCCGGAGCCTCCCTGCAACACATTCAAGCCTGAGCCTCCCCTGCAACACATTCAAACCTGAGCCTCCCCTGCAACACATTCAAACCTGAGCCTCCCCTGCAACACATTCAAACCTGAGCCTCCCCTGCAACACATTCAAGCCTGAGCCTCCCCTGCAACACATTCAAGCCTGAGCCTCCCCTGCAACACATTCAAACCTGAGCCTCCCCTGCAACACATCCCAGCCGGAGCCTCCCTGCAACACATCCCAGCCTGAGCCTCCCCTGCAACACATTCAAGCCTGAGCCTCCCCTGCAACACATTCAAGCCTGAGCCTCCCCTGCAACACATTCAAGCCTGAGCCTCCCCTGCAACACATTCAACCTGAGCATTCACATTCAAGCCTGAGCCTCCCCTGCAACACATTCAAACCTGAGCCTCCCCTGCAACACATCCCAGCCTGAGCCTCCCCTGCAACAC
Source organism: Oncorhynchus nerka (assembly GCF_034236695.1). Classification (NCBI taxonomy): domain Eukaryota; kingdom Metazoa; phylum Chordata; class Actinopteri; order Salmoniformes; family Salmonidae; genus Oncorhynchus; species Oncorhynchus nerka. Next base: position 99,624,197 of record NC_088419.1, read on the forward strand.
ATTCCACATATGTGGAATATAAAAACCCAAAGCAGCTCTCCCTGCAACACATCCCAGCCTGAGCCTCCCCTGCAACACATTCAAGCCTGAGCCTCCCCTGAAACACATCCCAGCCGGAGCCTCCCCTGCAACACATCCCAGCCTGAGCCTCCCCTGCAACACATCCCAGCCGGAGCCTCCCCTGCAACACATCCCAGCCGGAGCCTCCCCTGCAACACATTCAAGCCTGAGCCTCCCCTGCAACACATTCAAGCCTGAGCCTCCCCTGCAACACATTCAAACCTGAGCCTCCCCTGCAACACATTCAAACCTGAGCCTCCCCTGCAACACATTCAAGCCTGAGCCTCCCCTGCAACACATTCAAGCCTGAGCCTCCCCTGCAACACATTCAAACCTGAGCCTCCCTGCAACACATCCCAGCCGGAGCCTCCCTGCAACACATCCCAGCCGGAGCCTCCCCTGCAACACATTCAAGCCTGAGCCTCCCCTGCAACACATTCAAGCCTGAGCCTCCCTGCAACACATTCAAGCCTGAGCCTCCCTGCAACACATTCAAGCCTGAGCCTCCCCTGCAACACATTCAAGCCTGAGCCTCCCTGCAACACATTCAAACCTGAGCCTCCCTGCAACACATCCCAGCCTGAGCCTCCCCTGCAACACATTCCACATATGTGGAATATAAAAACAAAGCAGCTCTCCCTGCAACACATCCCAGCCTGAGCCTCCCCTGCAACACATTCAAGCCTGAGCCTCCCTGAAACACATCCCAGCCGGAGCCTCCCCTGCAACACATCCCAGCAGGAGCCTCCCTTGCAACACATTCAAGCCTGAGCCTCCCCTGCAACACATTCAAACCTGAGCCTCCCCTGCAACACATCCCAGCCGGAGCCTCCTTGCAACACATTCAAGCCTAAACCTCCTGCAACACATTCAAACCTGAGCCTCCCCTGCAACACATTCAAGCCTGAGCCTCCCCTGCAACACATTCAAGCCTGAGCCTCCTGCAACACATCCCAGCCGGAGCCTCCCCTGCAACACATCCCAGCCGGAGCCTCCCCTGCAACACATCCCAGCCTGAGCCTCCCCTGCAACACATCCCAGCCGGAGCCTCCCTGCAACACATCCCAGCCGGAGCCTCCCCTGCAACACATTCAAGCCTGAGCCTCCCCTGCAACACATCCCAGCCTGAGCCTCCTGCAACACATCCCAGCCTGAGCCTCCCCTGCAACACATCCCAGCCTGAGCCTCCCTGCAACACAGCCGGAGCCTCCTGCAACACATCCCAGCCTGAGCCTCCCCTGCAACACATCCCAGCCGGAGCCTCCCCTGCAACACATCCCAGCCGAGCCTCCCCTGCAACACATTCAAGCCTGAGCCTCCCTGCAACACATTCAAGCCTGAGCCTCCCCTGCAACACATTCAAACCTGAGCCTCCCCTGCAACACATTCAAACCTGAGCCTCCCCTGCAACACATTCAAGCCTGAGCCTCCCCTGCAACAAATTCAAGCCTGAGCCTCCCCTGCAACACATTCAAACCTGAGCCTCCCCTGCAACACATCCCAGCCGGAGCCTCCCCTGCAACACATCCCAGCCGGAGCCTCCCCTGCAACACATTCAAGCCTGAGCCTCCCCTGCAACACATTCAAGCCTGAGCCTCCCCTGCAACACATTCAAGCCTGAGCCTCCCCTGCAACACATTCAAGCCTGAGCCTCCCCTGCAACACATTCAAACCTGAGCCTCCCCTGCAACACATCCCAGCCTGAGCCTCCCCTGCAACACATTCCACATATGTGGAATATAAAAACCCAAAGCAGCTCTCCCTGCAACACATCCCAGCCTGAGCCTCCCCTGCAACACATTCAAGCCTGAGCCTCCCCTGAAACACATCCCAGCCGGAGCCTCCCCTGCAACACATCCCAGCCGGAGCCTCCCTTGCAACACATTCAAGCCTGAGCCTCCCCTGCAACACATTCAAACCTGAGCCTCCCCTGCAACACATCCCAGCCGGAGCCTCCCTTGCAACACATTCAAGCCTAAACCTCCCCTGCAACACATTCAAACCTGAGCCTCCCCTGCAACACATTCAAGCCTGAGCCTCCCCTGCAACACATTCAAGCCTGAGCCTCCCCTGCAACACATTCAAGCCTAAGCCTCCCTTGCAACACATTCCAGCCTGAGCCTCCCCTGCAACACATTCAAGCCTGAGCCTCCCTGCAACACATTCAAGCCTGAGCCTCCCTGCAACACATTCAAGCCTGAGCCTCCCCTGCAACACATTCAAGCCTAAACCTCCCCTGCAACACATTCAAGCCTGAGCCTCCCTGCAACACATTCAAGCCTAAGCTTCCCGGAGCTTGCAACACATTCCAGCCTGAGCCTCCCTGCAACACATTCCAGCCTAAGCCACCCCTGCAACACATCCCAGCCGGAGCCACCCCTGCAACACATTCAAGCCTGAGCCTCCCCTGCAACACATTCAAGCCTAAGCCTCCCCTGCAACACATTCCAGCCTGAGCCTCCCTGCAACACATTCCAGCCTAAGCCTCCCCTGCAACACATCCCAGCCGGAGCCTCCCCTGCAACACATTCAAGCCTAAACCTCCCCTGCAACACATTCAAGCCTGAGCCTCCCCTGCAACACATTCCAGCCTGAGCCTCCCTGCAACACATTCCAGCCTGAGCCTCCCTGCAACACATTCAAGCCTGAGCCTCCCCTGCAACACATTCAAGCCTGAGCCCCCTGCAACACATTCAAACCTGAGCCTCCCTGCAACACATCCCAGCCTGAGCCTCCCCTGCAACACATTCAAACCTGAGCCTCCCCTGCAACACATCCCAGCCTGAGCCTCCCCTGCAACACATTCCACATATGTGGAATATAAAAACCCAAAGCAGCTCTCCCTGCAACACATCCCAGCCTGAGCCTCCCCTGCAACACATTCCAGCCTGAGCCTCCCCTGCAACACATTCAAGCCTGAGCCTCCCCTGAAACACATCCCAGCCTGAGCCTCCCCTGCAACACATTCAAGCCTGAGCCTCCCCTGCAACACATTCAAACCTGAGCCTCCCCCTGCAACACATCCCAGCCTGAGCCTCCCCTGCAACACATTCCACATATGTGGAATATAAAACCCAAAGCAGCTCTCCCTGCAACACATCCCAGCCGGAGCCTCCCCTGCAACACATCCCAGCCTGAGCCTCCCCTGCAACACATTCCAGCCTGAGCCTCCCCTGCAACACATTCAAGCCTGAGCCTCCCCTGAAACACATCCCAGCCTGAGCCTCCCCTGCAACACATTCAAGCCTGAGCCTCCCCTGAAACACATCCCAGCCTGAGCCTCCCCTGCAACACATTCCACATCTGTGGAATATAAAAACCTAAAGCAGCTCTCCCTAAATCAGAAGCTACCTTGGAACATCTAGCACTATCCAATAGCTCTTGTACTGTATATTATTGTTTTGACATTGATTAGTGATGTCAGATGCATCGAATGATTATATAGGAAGGAGTGCTTTGTAAATAAACAGAAGGCTGCTCTCTTCTTACATACAGAGAGGCCCAACCACCTTTTGATACAAAACACACATGGAGGTCAGTGTGGAAGATGCAGCCTCTAGAGGTCAGTGTTGAAGATGCAGCCTCTAGAGGTCAGTGTGGAAGATGCAGCCTCTAGAGGTCAGTGTTGAAGATGCAGCCTCTAGAGGTCAGTGTTGAAGATGCAGCCTCTAGAGGTCAGTGTTGAAGATGCAGCCTCTAGAGGTCAGTGTTGAAGATGCAGCCTCTAGAGGTCAGTGTTGAAGATGCAGCCTCTAGAGGTCAGTGTGGAAGATGCAGCCTCTAGAGGTCAGTGTGGAAGATGCAGCCTCTAGAGGTCAGTGTGGAAGATGCAGCCTCTAGAGGTCAGTGTTGAAGATGCAGCCTCTAGAGGTCAGTGTTGAAGATGCAGCCTCTAGAGGTCAGTGTGGAAGATGCAGCCTCTAGAGGTCAGTGTTGAAGATGCAGCCTCTAGAGGTCAGTGTTGAAGATGCAGCCTCTAGAGGTCAGTGTTGAAGATGCAGCCTCTAGAGGTCAGTGTTGAAGATGCAGCCTCTAGAGGTCAGTGTTGGAGATGCAGCCTCTAGAGGTCAGTGTTGAAGATGCAGCCTCTAGAGGTCAGTGTGGAAGATGCAGCCTCTAGAGGTCAGTGTTGAAGATGCAGCCTCTAGAGGTCAGTGTTGAAGATGCAGCCTCTAGAGGTCAGTGTTGAAGATGCAGCCTCTAGAGGTCAGTGTTGAAGATGCAGCCTCTAGAGGTCAGTGTTGGAGATGCAGCCTCTAGAGGTCAGTGTTGAAGATGCAGCCTCTAGAGGTCAGTGTGGAAGATGCAGCCTCTAGAGGTCAGTGTTGAAGATGCAGCCTCTAGAGGTCAGTGTTGAAGATGCAGCCTCTAGAGGTCAGTGTTGAAGATGCAGCCTCTAGAGGTCAGTGTTGAAGATGCAGCCTCTAGAGGTCAGTGTTGAAGATGCAGCCTCTAGAGGTCAGTGTTGAAGATGCAGCCTCTAGAGGTCAGTGTTGAAGATGCAGCCTCTAGAGGTCAGTGTGGAAGATGCAGCCTCTAGAGGTCAGTGTTGAAGATGCAGCCTCTAGAGGTCAGTGTGGAAGATGCAGCCTCTAGAGGTCAGTGTTGAAGATGCAGCCTCTAGAGGTCAGTGTGGAAGATGCAGCCTCTAGAGGTCAGTGTGGAAGATGCAGCCTCTAGAGGTCAGTGTTGAAGATGCAGCCTCTAGAGGTCAGTGTTGAAGCTGGGGATTTATAAGTGTCCCAAATGTTAAAGGTATAATTGAGCCCCCTATAAATTTACCTGACACCCTTGTGCACTCCTTCACCAGGTTCTCCTTCTCATCCTTCTCTGTTTCAGAAGTGTGTAAAGCCCTGAAAGAAATTGATTTTTAAAAATCCCCTGGCCCTGATGAACTAGACCCCCGCCTCCTACACCTACTGTAGCCACAGACATCATTGCTCCCCCTGAACATGTATTTTTAACCTTACGCTTGATGTTAAGGAAATCCCCAAGTTATGGAAATCTGCTTTTGTACTGCCTCCTGAAAGGTGGAGATCCTTCGCTACTTGACAACTATTGACCCATATCAAAATTGTCTGTACTGTCAAAGGTACTGGAGTCCTTAGTTAGTAGGCAGCTAAAGACCTACTTCCAAGAAAACAACATCTTAAATGGAATGCAATCAGGTTTTAGGTCTGGCCACAGCACTGTTTCAGCAACATTGAAAGTTTTAAATGACATCCACTGTGCTCTTGATAAGATGTTACATTGTGTGTGTTTTTATTGATTTGCCGAAGGCTTTTGACACCGTGGACCATGCTGTGTTAGTCCAAAGGTTAAAATGTTGTGGAATTACTGGTCATGCTCTAGATTGGTTAATAAATTACCTATCAAATCATACACAATGTGTAATGGCGGATGGTTGTAAATCTGAGTCCATAGAGGTGTGCTCAGGTGTTCCGCAAGGTTCTATTTTAGGCCAACTGTTGTTCATTTTGTACATCAACAACATTGGGGATCTTATTGAAACAGCGGATGTTCATTTTTATGCAGATGATACTGTTCTTTACTCAAGCGGTAGTAGTTTATCTTTAGCTTTTGAAAATGCCCAAAGAGCATTTAACATCACACAACAGAATCTGTATGATTGATTTAAAGCGGATTCTAAATTCAGGTAAAACAAACTGCATGGTATTTTCAAATGCCAGGCATATTTCAAATCATGTCATTGCTACATTGGCTGGACATACTATAGAGCAAGTTAAAGTGTACAAATATTTGGGTGTGTGGGTTGATGACAAGCTAAGCTTCACTGTGCATGTAGAGAACTTGATAAGGAAGCTCAAACTGAAAATAGGATTTTATTACCGGCATAAGGCTTGTTTTTCTTTTGAGGCCAGGAAGGAGCTGGTACGATGTACATTACTGTCGGTTTTAGATTTTAGTGATGTTATATATATGCAGGCCTCAGCCACTACCCTGAGAGCACTTGATTCAGTAAGTCATATGGACTCCACAACTACCACATATCCACAGTACTAAATCCATGTGTATGTGTGTGTATAGTGCATATGTTATCGCGTGTGTGTGTAGGACCATGCCCCAGGACTACCTGACATGATGACTCCTTGCTGTCCCCAGTCCACCTGGCCATGCTGCTGCTCCAGTTTCAACTTCCACCTGACTGTGCTGCTGCTCCAGTTTAAACTGTTCTGCCTTATTATTATTCGACCATGCTGGTCATTTATGAACATTTGAACATCTTGGCCATGTTCTGTTATAATCTCCACCCGGCACAGCCAGAAGAGGACTGGCCACCCCACATAGCCTGGTTCCTCTCTAGGTTTCTTCCTAGGTTTTGGCCTTTCTAGAGAGTTTTTCCTAGCCACCGTGCTTCTACACCTGCATTGTTTGCTGTTTGGTGTTTTAGGCTGGGTTTCTGTACAGCACTTTGAGATATCAGCTGATGTACGAAGGGCTATATAAATACATTTGATTTGATTTTGTATGCATGTGTCTGTGCCTATGTTTGTGTTGCTTCACAGTCCCCACTGTTCCATAAGGTGTATTTTTATCTGTTTTTTTCAAATCTAATTTTAAAAACACTGCTCTACCAGACAGCACCTCTCAACTTGGGATTTGGTGCGGTTCAGTCATCCATAGCTGCACTGAGAGTGAAAAGAGGTGGCACAAGTCAAGAACAATGGTAAGGCTGTGCGGATGGTTATTGAAGGCTAATATGAGTCATATAAATTAGAGATGTGAATTTGATGATCTAAGTGCCCCTTGGTATTCCTAGGGTGTAAAGCCAGGCCCTGTTATCAGGATTATAGTCTTGTCATCAAAAATTAAAATCAAATCAAATCAAATCAAATGTTATTTGTCACATACACATGGTTAGCAGATGTTAGTGCGAGTGTAGCGAAATGCTTGTGCTTCTAGTTCCAACAATGCAGTAATAATCAACAAGTAATCTAGCTAACAATTCCAAAACTACTACCTTATAGACACAAGTGTACGGGGATAAAGAATATGTACATAAAGATATATGAATGAGTGATGGTACAGAGCAGCATAGGCAAGATACAGTAGATGGTATCGAGTACAGTATATACATATGAGATGAGTATGTAAACAAAGTGGCATAGTTAAAGTGGCTAGTGATACATGTATTACATAAGGATGCAGTAGATGATATAGAGTACAGTATATACGTATACATATGAGATGAATAATGTAGGGAACATTATATTAGGTAGCATTGTTTAAAGTGGCTAGTGATATATTTTACATAATTTCCCATCAATTCCCATTATTAAAGTGGCTAGGGTTGAGTCAGTGTGTTGGCAGCAGCCACTCATCAAGACCCAAGGAGAGGAAATGTTGAGCATTTATTATAATCTGAGCTAATCTTTGATCTAATAGATCGACACCGGTTCTGACGCTCGTTGGATGTGGCAGGGCTTGCAAACTATTATGGACTAGAAAGGTCAACCCAGCCACGTGTTGCCCAGTGACGTGAGCCTATCAGAAGAGCTAAATGCCTTTTATGCTCGCTTCGAGGCAAGCAACACTGAAGCATGCATGAGAGCACCAGCTGTTCCGGACAACTGTATGATCACGCTCTCCGTGGCTGATGTGAGCAAGACCTTTAAACAGGTCCACATTCATAAGGCCGTGGGACCAGACATATTACCAGGACGTGTACACTGCGCATGCGTGGACCAACTGGCAAATGTCTTCACTGATATTTTCAACATCTCCCTGACCGAGTCTGTAATACCCACATGTTTCAAGCAGACCACCATAGTACCTGTACCAAGAATGGGAAGGTAACCTGCCTAAATTACTACCACCCCATAGCAGAAAGGCTGGTCATGGCTCATATCAACACCATCATCCCGGAAACCCTGGACCCAGTCCAATTCACATACTGCCCCAACAGATCCACAGATGACGCAATCTCAATCGCACTCCACACTGCCCTTTCCCACCTGGACAAAAGGAACACCTATGTGAGAATGCTGTTCATTGACTACAGCTCAGCGTTCAACACCATAGTGCCCACAAATCCATTCACTAAGCTAAGGACCCTGGGACTAAACACCTCCCTCTGCAACTGGATCCTGGACTTCTTGATGAGCCGCCCCCAGGTGGTAAGGGTAGGAAACAACACATCTGCCACGCTGATCCTCAACACCGGGGCCCCTCAGGGCTGCGTGCTTAGTCTTCTCCTGTACTCCCTGTTCACCCACGTCTAACTGGCCAGGCATGACTCCAACACCATCACTACATTTTGACACAACAGTGGGAGGCCTGATCACCGACAACGATGAGACAGCCTATAGGGAGGAGGTCAGAAACCTGGTAGTGTGGTGCAACAACCTCTCCCTCAACATGGGCAAAACAAAGGAGTTGATCGTGGACTACAGGGAAAAGGAGTGCCAAACAGGCCCCCCATTAACATCGACAGGGCTGTAGTGGAGTGGGTCGAGAGTTTCAAGTTCATTGGTGTCCACATCACCAACGAACTATCATGGTCTAAACACACCATGACAGTCGTGAAGAGGGCACGACAATATCTTTTCTCCCCCAGGAGACTGAAAAGATTGGCCATGGGTCCCCAGATCCTCAAAAAAATCTACAGCAGCACAATCGAGAGGATCCTGACCGGTTGCATCACCGCCTGGTATGGCAGCTGCTCGGCATCCGACCTAAAGGTGCTACAGAGGGTATGGGGACAACCCAGTACATCACTGGGGCCAAGCTTCCTGCCATCCAGGACCTACAGTACCAGTCAAAAGTTTGGACACACCTACTCATTCAAGGGTTTTTCTTTATTTTTTCAAATTTCTACATTGTAGAATCACAGTGAAGACATCAAAACTATGAAATAATACCAATGGAATCATGTAGTGACCAAGAGGTAGTCACCTGGAATGCATTTAAAGTAACAGGTGTGCCTTCTTAAAAGTTAAGTTGTGGAATTTCTTTCCTTCTTAATGCGTTTGAGCCAATCAGTTGTGTTGTGACAAGGTAGGAGTGGTATATAGAAGATAACCCTGTTTGGTAAAAGTCCATATTATGGCAAGAACAGCTCAAATAAGCAAAGAGAAATGACAGTCCATCATTACTTTAACACATGAAGATCAGTCAATTCAGAGAATTTGAAAGTGAAACTGAAAGTGCAGTTGCAAAAACCATCAAGCGCTGTGATGACTACAGGAAAAAAGAAAGACCCAGCTGTAGAGGATAAGTTTATTAGAGTTAACCGCACCTCAGATTGCAGCCCAAAAAAATGCTTCACAGAGTTCAAGTAACAGACACATCTCAACATCAACTGTTCAGAGGAGACTGCGTGAATCAGGTTTTCATGGTTGCAAAGAAACCACTAAAGGACACCAATAATAAGAAGAGACTTGCTTGGGCCAAGAAACATGAGCAATGGACATCAAACCGGTGGAAATCTGTCCTTTGGTCTGGAGTCCAAATTTGAAATTCTTTGTTCCAACCGTCGTGTCTTTGTGAGACGCAGAGTAGGTGAACGGATGATCTCTGCATGTGTGGATCCCACCATGAAGCATGGAGGGGGAGGTGCGATGATGTGGGGGTGTTTTGCTGGTAACATTGTCTGTGATTTATTTAGAATTCAAGGCACACTTAACCAGCAGGCTACCACAGCATTCTGCATTCTGGAACTATCATTTGTTTTTCAACAGGACAATGACCCAAAACACAGGCTGTGTAAAAGCTATTTGACTAAGGAGAGTGATGGAGTGCTGCATCAGATGAGCTGGCCTCCACAATCACCCGACCTCAACCCAATGAGATGGTTTGGGATGAGTTGGACCGCAGAGTGAAGGAAAAGCAGCCAACAAGTGCTCAGAATATGTGGAAACTCCTTCAAGACTTTTGGAAAAGCAATCCTCATGAAGCTGGTTGAGAGAATTCCAAGAGTGTGCAAAGCTGTCAACGGGTGGCTACTTTGAAGAATATAAAATATATTTTGATTTGTTTAACACTTTTTTTGTTACTACATGATTCCATATGTGTTATTACATAGTTTTTATGTCTTCACTATTATTCTACAATGTAGTAAATAGTAAAAATAAAGAAAAACCCTTGAATGAGTAAGTGTGTCCAAACTTATGACTGGTACTATATACTCTAGGCGGTGTCAGAGGAAGGTCCAAAAAATGGTCAACGACTCCAGTCACCCAAGTCATAGACTGTTCTCTCTGCTACCGCATGGAAAGCAGTACTGGATCGCCAAGTCTAGGTCCAAAAGGCTCCTTAACAGCTTCTTCCACCAAACTATAAGACTGCTGAACAATTAATCAAATGCCCATCTGGTCTATTTACATTGACCCCCCTTTGTTTTTACACTACTACTCTCTGTTCATTATCTATGCATTGTCACGTTACCCCAACCTACATGTACAAACTAACTTGACTAACCTTCCAGCTAGTAATGAGGAATCGGCTCAGAAGCGGTCCTCTTCTGGGGGGCGGGGACTGATTCAATCGGCCCAGAATCGGACTTAGCCCGGAATCCAAATGAATGACTGCCCAGAATCAGCCCAAATACATTGGGCCGTTTCCATCTACCGGAATTCAACCGACTTTGCCGGCATCTTACCAGAATCTCCCCAGAAGCGGCAGATGCAAATTTAAATAAATGTACAAAATTACCAGATTTAGTCATTTTACTATTATACATTTTATGCATACAAATTATACCCGTCCACCAAAAAATAAATGTTATATCGAAGGAAACACCGTACACCTGGTGACTGTGTCAGCGTGCATTTGTCTGGCCCGCCACAGGAGTCGCTACAGCGTGATGGGACAAGGACATCCCGACCGGCCAAAACCTCCCTTAACTCGGACGACGCTGGGCCAATTGTGCGTCTCCTCATGGGTCTCCCAGTCGTTGCCGGCATGGGTATCGATCTAGCATCTGTAGCAACAAACTGCGGGGCAGTGTCTTAGACCGCTGCGCCAGTCGGGAGGCTCCATCAGTCGCCTCGCACAAAGTATCAAAATATTAAAATACTACTTAAACAGGACTCTTAAAGGATTTCATTTAAATGTTTTAATTGTATTTTTTAATCAGAAACCTTGAGAAAATATGGAAAAATAAATGAATCATAAAATGTTATATAAAGCAGTCCGTGTAATCATCTGCCAGAGATTAGCCCCAATCGGCCAGATCGGCCAGAGATTAGCCCCAATCGGCCAGAGATTAGCCCCAATCGGCCAGAGATTAGCCCCAATCGGCCAGAGATTAGCCCCAATCGGCCAGAGATTAGCCCCAATCGGCCAGAGCTCCAAGTAATACATTTGGGACAAATATCTCACACCGGAATCGGCGTGAGCTCAATCCCCACATCCTAGCCATAAGTAACATTAATGAAAACTCAGGGAGAAAAATGTGTAGATTCACATGCAGAGCGTGGCATGTGTTTATTTCACAGGCAGGAATCGTGGTCACAGGGAGGCAATGGTCATACACAGGTAGGCAAGCAGGCAGGTGAATCAGAACTAGGACTGAATGCTAGAACTAGTTCTCACAAACGAGCTGGGAAAAGGCTTAGAAACAACAATAACTCACAAAGGCACAACACAGAATGAACTGAACTAAATAAGTAGCTGATGAGACCAGGTGAGTAACTAACATTGACACACCTGGTTTCAATACCATCATTACATGTTGTGTATTTAACCCTCTGTTTCCCTTCATGTCTTTGTCGGTGATTGTTTGTTGTATGTTAGTGCAGGTCGTGTTTGGTGTGCGACGGGTTTTGTCTATAATTTTGGTGCTGAGTTTTTTCAGCATTTTATTAAACTGCTCCGTTTATACCAAGTTCACTCTCCTACGAGACAGTAGATCTAGCTGGTCTGTCATATTATAATAGAGACAGTAGATCTAGCTGGTCTGTCATATTATAATAGAGACAGTAGATCTAGCTGGTCTGTCATAATATAATAGAGCCAGTAGATCTAGCTGGTCTGTCATATTATAATAGAGACAGTAGATCTAGCTGGTCTGTCATATTATAATAGAGACAGTAGATCTAGCTGGTCTGTCATATTATAATAGAGACAGTAGATCTAGCTGGTCTGTCATATTATAATAGAGACAGTAGATCTAGCTGGTCTGTCATATTATAATAGAGACAGTAGATCTAGCTGGTCTGTCATATTATAATAGAGACAGTAGATATAGCTGGTCTGTCATATTATAATAGAGACAGTAGATCTAGCTGGTCTGTCATAATATAATAGAGCCAGTAGATCTAGCTGGTCTGTCATATTATAATAGAGACAGTAGATCTAGCTGGTCTGTCATAATACAATAGAGACAGTAGATCTAGCTGGTCTGTCATAATATAATAGAGACAGTAGATCTAGCTGGACTGTCATAATATAATAGAGACAGTAGATCTACCTGGTCTGTCATAATACAATAGAGACAGTAGATCTAGCTGGTCTGTCATAATATTATAGAGACAGTAGATCTAGCTGGTCTGTCATATTATTATAGAGACAGTAGATCTAGTTGGTCTGTCATGTTGTAATAGAGACAGTAGATCTAGTTGGTCTGTCATAATATAATAGACACAGTAGATCTAGCTGGTCTGTCATAATACAATAGAGACAGTAGATCTAGCTGGTCTGTCATAATACAATAGAGATAGTAGATCTAGCTGGTCTGTCATAATACAATAGAGACAGTAGATCTAGCTGGTCTGTCATAATACAATAGAGACAGTAGATCTAGCTGGTCTGTCATAATATAATAGAGACAGTAGATCTAGCTGGTCTGTCATAATACAATAGAGACAGTAGATCTAGCTGGTCTGTCATAATATAGTAGAGACAGTAGATCTAGCTGGTCTGTCATAATATAATAGAGACAGTAGATCTAGCTGGTCTGTCATAATATAATAGAGACAGTAGATCTAGCTGGTCTGTCATATTATAATAGAGACAGTAGATCTAGCTGGTCTGTCATAATACAATAGAGACAGTAGATCTAGCTGGTCTGTCATAATATAATAGAGACAGTAGATCTAGCTGGTCTGTCATAATACAATAGAGATAGTAGATCTAGCTGGTCTGTCATAATACAATAGAGATAGTAGATCTAGCTGGTCTGTCATAATACAATAGAGATAGTAGATCTAGCTGGTCTGTCATAATACAATAGAGACATAGAGACAGTAGATCTAGCTGGTCTGTCATAATATAATAGAGACAGTAGATCTAGCTGGTCTGTCATAATACAATAGAGACAGTAGATCTAGCTGGTCTGTCATAATATAATAGAGACAGTAGATCTAGCTGGTCTGTCATAATACAATAGAGACAGTAGATCTAGCTGGTCTGTCATAATATAATAGAGACAGTAGATCTAGCTGGTCTGTCATAATATAATAGAGACAGTAGATCTAGCTGGTCTGTCATAATATAATAGAGACAGTAGATCTAGCTGGTCTGTCATAATATAATAGAGACAGTAGATCTAGCTGGTCTGTCATAATACAATAGAGACAGTAGATCTAGCTGGTCTGTCATAATATAATAGAGACAGTAGATCTAGCTGGTCTGTCATAATATAATAGAGACAGTAGATCTAGCTGGTCTGTCATAATATAATAGAGACAGTAGATCTAGCTGGTCTGTCATAATACAATAGAGACAGTAGATCTAGCTGGTCTGTCATAATACAATAGAGACAGTAGATCTAGCTGGTCTGTCATAATACAATAGAGACAGTAGATCTAGCTGGTCTGTCATAATACAATAGAGACAGTAGATCTAGCTGGTCTGTCATAATACAATAGAGACAATAGATCTAGCTGGTCTGTCATAATATAATAGAGACAGTAGATCTAGCTGGTCTGTCATAATATAATAGAGACAGTAGATCTAGCTGGTCTGTCATAATATAATAGAGACAGTAGATCTAGCTGGTCTGTCATAATATAATAGAGACAGTAGATCTAGCTGGTCTGTCATAATATAATAGAGACAGTAGATCTAGCTGGTCTGTCATAATATAATAGAGACAGTAGATCTAGCTGGTCTGTCATAATACAATAGAGACAGTAGATCTAGCTGGTCTGTCATAATACAATAGAGACAGTAGATCTAGCTGGTCTGTCATAATATAATAGAGACAGTAGATCTAGCTGGTCTGTCATAATACAATAGAGACAGTAGATCTAGCTGGTCTGTCATAATATAATAGAGACAGTAGATCTAGCTGGTCTGTCATAATACAATAGAGACAGTAGATCTAGCTGGTCTGTCATAATATAATAGAGACAGTAGATCTAGCTGGTCTGTCATAATATAATAGAGACAGTAGATCTAGCTGGTCTGTCATAATACAATAGAGACAGTAGATCTAGCTGGTCTGTCATAATACAATAGAGACAGTAGATCTAGCTGGTCTGTCATAATATAATAGAGACAGTAGATCTAGCTGGTCTGTCATAATACAATAGAGACAGTAGATCTAGCTGGTCTGTCATAATATAATAGAGACAGTAGATCTAGCTGGTCTGTCATAATATTAATAGAGACAGTAGATCTAGCTGGTCTGTCATAATATTATAGAGACAGTAGATCTAGCTGGTCTGTCATAATACAATAGAGATAGTAGATCTAGCTGGTCTGTCATAATACAATAGAGACAGTAGATCTAGCTGGTCTGTCATAATACAATAGAGACAGTAGATCTAGCTGGTCTGTCATAATATAATAGAGACAGTAGATCTAGCTGGTCTGTCATAATACAATAGAGACAGTAGATCTAGCTGGTCTGTCATAATACAATAGAGATAGTAGATCTAGCTGGTCTGTCATAATATAATAGAGACAGTAGATCTAGCTGGTCTGTCATAATACAATAGAGATAGTAGATCTAGCTGGTCTGTCATAATACAATAGAGATAGTAGATCTAGCTGGTCTGTCATAATACAATAGAGACAGTAGATCTAGCTGGTCTGTCATAATATAATAGAGACAGTAGATCTAGCTGGTCTGTCATAATATAATAGAGACAGTAGATCTAGCTGGTCTGTCATAATACAATAGAGACAGTAGATCTAGCTGGTCTGTCATAATATAATAGAGACAGTAGATCTAGCTGGTCTGTCATAATACAATAGAGACAGTAGATCTAGCTGGTCTGTCATAATACAATAGAGATAGTAGATCTAGCTGGTCTGTCATAATATAATAGAGACAGTAGATCTAGCTGGTCTGTCATAATATAATAGAGACAGTAGATCTAGCTGGTCTGTCATAATACAATAGAGACAGTAGATCTAGCTGGTCTGTCATAATACAATAGAGACAGTAGATCTAGCTGGTCTGTCATAATATAATAGAGACAGTAGATCTAGCTGGTCTGTCATAATACAATAGAGACAGTAGATCTAGCTGGTCTGTCATAATACAATAGAGACAGTAGATCTAGCTGGTCTGTCATAATATAATAGAGACAGTAGATCTAGCTGGTCTGTCATAATACAATAGAGACAGTAGATCTAGCTGGTCTGTCATAATATAATAGAGACAGTAGATCTAGCTGGTCTGTCATAATACAATAGAGACAGTAGATCTAGCTGGTCTGTCATAATACAATAGAGACAGTAGATCTAGCTGGTCTGTCATAATATAATAGAGACAGTAGATCTAGCTGGTCTGTCATAATATAATAGAGACAGTAGATCTAGCTGGTCTGTCATAATATAATAGAGACAGTAGATCTAGCTGGTCTGTCATAATACAATAGAGACAGTAGATCTAGCTGGTCTGTCATAATACAATAGAGACAGTAGATCTAGCTGGTCTGTCATAATACAATAGAGATAGTAGATCTAGCTGGTCTGTCATAATACAATAGAGATAGTAGATCTAGCTGGTCTGTCATAATATAATAGAGACAGTAGATCTAGCTGGTCTGTCATAATATAATAGAGATAGTAGATCTAGCTGGTCTGTCATAATACAATAGAGATAGTAGATCTAGCTGGTCTGTCATAATACAATAGAGATAGTAGATCTAGCTGGTCTGTCATAATACAATAGAGACATAGAGACAGTAGATCTAGCTGGTCTGTCATAATATAATAGAGACAGTAGATCTAGCTGGTCTGTCATAATACAATAGAGACAGTAGATCTAGCTGGTCTGTCATAATATAATAGAGACAGTAGATCTAGCTGGTCTGTCATAATACAATAGAGATAGTAGATCTAGCTGGTCTGTCATAATACAATAGAGACAGTAGATCTAGCTGGTCTGTCATAATACAATAGAGACAGTAGATCTAGCTGGTCTGTCATAATATAGTAGAGACAGTAGATCTAGCTGGTCTGTCATATTATAATAGAGACAGTAGATCTAGCTGGTCTGTCATAATATAATAGAGACAGTAGATCTAGCTGGTCTGTCATAATATAATAGAGACAGTAGATCTAGCTGGTCTGTCATAATACAATAGAGACAGTAGATCTAGCTGGTCTGTCATAATACAATAGAGACAGTAGATCTAGCTGGTCTGTCATAATATAATAGAGACAGTAGATCTAGCTGGTCTGTCATAATATTCAATAGAGACAATAGATCTAGCTGGTCTGTCATAATATAATAGAGACAATAGATCTAGCTGGTCTGTCATAATATAATAGAGACAGTAGATCTAGCTGGTCTGTCATAATATAAGTAGAGACAGTAGATCTAGCTGGTCTGTCATAATATAATAGAGACAGTAGATCTAGCTGGTCTGTCATAATATAATAGAGACAGTAGATCTAGCTGGTCTGTCATAATATAATAGAGGCAGTAGATCTAGCTGGTCTGTCATAATATAATAGAGACAGTAGATCTAGCTGGTCTGTCATAATACAATAGAGACAATAGATCTAGCTGGTCTGTCATAATATAATAGAGACAGTAGATCTAGCTGGTCTGTCATAATACAATAGAGACAATAGATCTAGCTGGTCTGTCATAATAAATAGAGACAGTAGATCTAGCTGGTCTGTCATAATACAATAGAGACAGTAGATCTAGCTGGTCTGTCATAATATAATACAGACAGTAGATCTAGCTGCCTTTATAATATAATAGAGACAGTAGATCTAGCTGGTCTGTCCAATATAATAGAGACAGTATATCTAGCTGGTCTGTCATATTATAATAGAGACAGTAGATCTAGCTGGTCTGTCATAGATAATAGAGACAGTAGATCTAGCTGGTCTGTCATATTAGGATAGAGACAGTAGATCTAGCTGGTCTGTCATAATACAATGAGACAATAGATCTAGCTGGTCTGTCATAATATAATAGAGACAGTAGATCTAGCTGGTCTGTCATAATACAATAGGAGACAGATTAGATCTGCTGGTCTGTCATAATATAATAGAGACAGAGACCATGTCTGTCATAATATAATAGAGCCAGTGATCTTGGACTGTCATAATATAATAGGCAGTAGATCTAGCTGGTCTGTCATAATACAATAGAGACAGTAGATCTAGCTGGTCTGTCATAATACAATAGAGACAATAGATCTAGCTGGTCTGTCATAATATAATAGAGACAGTAGATCTAGCTGGTCTGTCATAATACAATAGAGATAGTAGATCTAGCTGGTCTGTCATAATATAATAGAGACAGTAGATCTAGCTGGTCTGTCATAATACAATAGAGACAGTAGATCTAGCTGGTCTGTCATAATATAGTAGAGACAGTAGATCTAGCTGCTCTGTCATAATATAATAGAGACAGTAGATCTAGCTGGTCTGTTGTAATACAATAGAGACAGTAGATCTAGCTGGTCTGTCATATTATAATAGAGACAGTAGATCTAGCTGGTCTGTCATAATATAATAGAGACAGTAGATCTAGCTGGTCTGTCATAATACAATAGAGACAGTAGATCTAGCTGGTCTGTCATAATACAATAGAGACAATAGATCTAGCTGGTCTGTCATAATACAATAGAGACAGTAGATCTAGCTGGTCTGTCATAATATAATAGAGACAATAGATCTAGCTGGTCTGTCATAATATAATAGAGACAGTAGATCTAGCTGGTCTGTCATAATACAATAGAGACAGTAGATCTAGCTGGTCTGTCATAATATAGTAGAGACAGTAGATCTAGCTGGTCTGTCATAATACAATAGAGACAGTAGATCTAGCTGGTCTGTCATAATATAGTAGAGACAGTAGATCTAGCTGCTCTGATATAATATAATAGAGACAGTAGATCTAGCTGGTCTGTCATAATATAATAGAGACAGTAGATCTAGCTGGACTGTCATAATATAATAGAGGCAGTAGATCTAGCTGGTCTGTCATAATACAATAGAGACAGTAGATCTAGCTCGTCTGTCATAATACAATAGAGACAATAGATCTGGCTGGTCTGTCATAATATAATAGAGACAGTAGATCTAGCTGGTCTGTCATAATACAATAGAGACAATAGATCTAGCTGGTCTGTCATAATATAATAGAGACAGTAGATCTAGCTGGTCTGTCATAATACAATAGAGACAGTAGATCTAGCTGGTCTGTCATAATATAGTAGAGACAGTAGATCTAGCTGCTCTGTCATAATATAATAGAGACAGTAGATCTAGCTGGTCTGTCGTAATATAATAGAGACAGTATATCTAGCTGGTCTGTCATATTATAATAGAGACAGTAGATCTAGCTGGTCTGTCATAATATAATAGAGACAGTAGATCTAGCTGGTCTGTCATAATACAATAGAGACAGTAGATCTAGCTGGTCTGTCATAATACAATAGAGACAATAGATCTAGCTGGTCTGTCATAATATAATAGAGACAGTAGATCTAGCTGGTCTGTCATAATACAATAGAGACAGTAGATCTAGCTGGTCTGTCATAATATAATAGAGACAGTAGATCTAGCTGGTCTGTCATAATATAATAGAGACAGTAGATCTAGCTGGACTGTCATAATATAATAGAGGCAGTAGATCTAGCTGGTCTGTCATAATACAATAGAGACAGTAGATCTAGCTGGTCTGTCATAATACAATAGAGACAATAGATCTAGCTGGTCTGTCATAATATAATAGAGACAGTAGATCTAGCTGGTCTGTCATAATACAATAGAGACAATAGATCTAGCTGGTCTGTCATAATATAATAGAGACAGTAGATCTAGCTGGTCTGTCATAATACAATAGAGACAGTAGATCTAGCTGGTCTGTCATAATATAATAGAGACAGTAGATCTAGCTGCTCTGTCATAATATAATAGAGACAGTAGATCTAGCTGGTCTGTCGTAATATAATAGAGACAGTATATCTAGCTGGTCTGTCATATTATAATAGAGACAGTAGATCTAGCTGGTCTGTCATAATATAATAGAGACAGTAGATCTAGCTGGTCTGTCATAATACAATAGAGACAGTAGATCTAGCTGGTCTGTCATAATATAATAGAGACAATAGATCTAGCTGGTCTGTCATAATATAATAGAGACAGTAGATCTAGCTGGTCTGTCATAATATAATAGAGACAGTAGATCTAGCTGGTCTGTCATAATATAATAGAGACAGTAGATCTAGCTGGGGTCTGTCATAATATAATAGAGACAGTAGATCTAGCTGGTCTGTCATAATATAATAGAGACAGTAGATCTAGCTGGTCTGTCATAATATAATAGAGACAGTAGATCTAGCTGGTCTGTCATAATATAATAGAGACAGTAGATCTAGCTGGTCTGTCATAATACAATAGAGACAATAGATCTAGCTGGTCTGTCATAATATAACAGAGACAGTAGATCTAGCTGGTCTGTCATAATACAATAGAGACAGCAGATCTAGCTGGTCTGTCATAATACAATAGAGACAGTATATCTAGCTGGTCTGTCATAATATAATAGAGACAGTAGATCTACCTGGTCTGTCATAATACAATAGAGACAGTAGATCTAGCTGGTCTGTCATAATACAATAGAGACAGTAGATCTAGCTGGTCTGTCATAATATTATAGAGACAGTAGATCTAGCTGGTCTGTCATATTATTATAGAGACAGTAGATCTAGTTGGTCTGTCATGTTGTAATAGAGACAGTAGATCTAGTTGGTCTGTCATAATATAATAGACACAGTAGATCTAGCTGGTCTGTCATAATACAATAGAGACAGTAGATCTAGCTGGTCTCTCATAATATAATAGAGACAGTAGATCTAGCTGGTCTGTCATAATACAATAGAGACAGTAGATCTAGCTGGTCTGTCATAATACAATAAAGATAGTAGATCTAGCTGGTCTGTCATAATATAATAGAGACAGTAGAGCTAGCTGGTCTGTCATAATAAAATAGAGATAGTAGATCTAGCTGGTCTGTCATAATACAATAGAGATAGTAGATCTAGCTGGTCTGTCATAATACAATAGAGATAGTAGATCTAGCTGGTCTGTCATAATATAATAGAGACAGTAGATCTAGCTGGTCTGTCATAATACAATAGAGATAGTAGATCTAGCTGGTCTGTCATAATACAATAGAGACAGTAGATCTAGCTGGTCTGTCATAATAAATAGAGATAGTCTAGCTGGTCTGTCATAATACAATAGAGACAGTAGATCTAGCTGGTCTGTCATAATACAATAGAGACAGTAGATCTAGCTGGTCTGTCATAATATAATAGAGATAGTAGATCTAGCTGGTCTGTCATAATACAATAGAGATAGTAGATCTAGCTGGTCTGTCATAATATAATAGAGACAGTAGATCTAGCTGGTCTGTCATAATACAATAGAGACAGTAGATCTAGCTGGTCTGTCATAATACAATAGAGACAGTAGATCTAGCTGGTCTGTCATAATACAATAGAGACAGTAGATCTAGCTGGTCTGTCATAATATAGTAGAGACAGTAGATCTAGCTGCTCTGTCATAATATAATAGAGACAGTAGATCTAGCTGGTCTGTCGTAATATAATAGAGACAGTAGATCTAGCTGGTCTGTCATATTATAATAGAGACAGTAGATCTAGCTGGTCTGTCATAATATAGAGACAGTAGATCTAGCTGGTCTGTCATAATACAATAGAGACAGTAGATCTAGCTGGTCTGTCATAATACAATAGAGACAGTAGATCTAGCTGGTCTGTCATAATACAATAGAGACAGTAGATCTAGCTGGTCTGTCATAATAAAATAGAGATAGTAGATCTAGCTGGTCTGTCATAATACAATAGAGATAGTAGATCTAGCT
>NC_088419.1:99646033-99678603 GCF_034236695.1 Oncorhynchus nerka
GGGTCATACTGTCTATGTAGTAACAGAGGGTAGGGGTCATACAGAGGGTAGGGGCACTGTCTATGTAGTAACAGAGGGTAGGGGTCATACTGTCTATGTAGTAACAGAGTGTAGGGGTCATACTGTCTATGTAGTAACAGGGGGTAGGGGGTCATACTGTCTATGTAGTAACAGAGGGTAGGGGTCATACTGTCTATGTAGTAACAGGGGGTAGGGGTCATACAGAGGGTAGGGGTCATACTGTCTATGTAGTAACAGAGGGTTGGGGTCATACTGTCTATGTAGTAACAGGGGGTAGGGGTCATACTGTCTATGTAGTAACAGGGGGTAGGGGTCATACCTATGAGTAGGGGGTCATACTGTCTATGTAGTAACAGAGGGTAGGGGTCATACTGTCTCTATGTAGTAACAGGGGGTAGGGGTCACACAGAGGAGTAGGCGGTCATGCAGGGGTAGGGGTCATACAGAGGGTAGGGGTCATACTGTCTATGTAGTAACAGAGGGTAGGGGTCATACTGTCTATGTAGTAACAGGGGGTAGGGGTCATACTGTCTATGTAGTAACAGAGGGTAGGGGTCATACTGTCTATGTAGTAACAGGGGGTGGGGGTCATACTGTCTATGTAGTAACAGAGGTGGTCATACTGTCTATGTAGTAACAGAGGGTAGGGGTCATACTGTCTATGTAGTAACAGGGGTAGGGTCATACAGAGGGTAGGGGTCATACTGTCTATGTAGTAACAGAGGGTAGGGGTCATACTGTCTATGTAGTAACAGAGGGTAGGGGTCATACTGTCTATGTAGTAACAGAGGGTAGGGGTCATACTGTCTATGTAGTAACAGGGTAGGGGGTCACACTGTCTATGTAGTAACAGAGGGTAGAATCATACTGTCTATGTAGTAACAGAGGGTAGGGGTCATACAGAGGGTAGTAATCATACTGTCTGCAGTAACAGGGGTAGGGGTCATACTGTCTATGTAGTAACAGGGGGTAGGGGTCATACAGAGGGTTAAATGTATACTGTCTCTGTAGTAACTCTAGGGGAGTAACAGGTAGGGTCATACTGTCCATGGCAACAGAGGTAGGGGTCATACTGTCTATGTAGTAACAGAGGTAGGGGTCATACTGTCTATGTAGTAACAGAGGTAGGTACTGTCTATGTAGTAACAGAGGGTAGGGGTCATACTGTCTATGTAGTAACAGAGGGTTAGGGGTCATACTGTCTATGTAGTAACAGAGGGGTAGGGGTCATACTGTCTATGTAGTAACAGGGGTAGGGTCATACTGAGGGTAGGGGTCATGCTGTGTCATACTGTCTATGTAGTAACAGAGGGTAGGGGTCATACTGTCTATGTAGTAACAGGGGTAGGAGTCATACTGTCTATGTAGTAACAGAGGGTAGGGGTCATACAGAGGGTAGGGGTCATACTGTCTATGTAGTAACAGAGGGTAGGGGTCATACTGTCTATGTAGTAACAGGGGGTAGGGTCATACTGTCTATGTAACAGGGGTAGGGGGTCATACTGTCTATGTAGTAACAGAGGGTAGGGGTCATACTGTTTGTAGTAACAGGGGTAGGGTCATACTGTCTATGGGTAACAGAGGGAGTCATACTGTCTATGTAGTAACAGGGTAGGGTCATACTGTCTATGTAGTAACAGGGGTAGGGTCATACTGTCTATGTTAACAGAGGGTAGGGGTCATACTGTCTATGTAGTAACAGGGGGTAGGGGTCATACAGAGGGTAGGGGTCATACTGTCTATGTAGTAACAGAGGAGTAGGGGTCATACTGTCTATGTAGTAACAGGGGTCACTGTCCGTGCGGTCATACAGAGTGGCAGGGGTCATACTGTCTATGTAGTAACAGAGGGTAGGGTCATACTGTCTATGTAGTAACAGAGGGTAGGGGTCATACTGTCTATGTAGTAACAGAGGGTAGGGGTCATACTGTCTATGTAGTAACAGAGGGTAGGGGTCATACTGTCTATGTAGTAACAGAGGGTAAGGGGTCATACTGTCTATGTAGTAACAGAGGGTAGGGGTCATACTGTCTATGTAGTAACAGAGGGTAGGGGTCATACTGTCTATGTAGTAACAGAGGGTAGGGGTCATACTGTCTATGTAGTAACAGAGGTAGGGGTCATACTGTCTATGTAGTAACAGAGGGTAGGGGTCATACAGAGGTAGGGGTCATACTGTCTATGTAGTAACAGAGGGTAGGGGTCATACTGTCTATGTAGTAACAGAGGGTAGGGGTCATACTGTCTATGTAGTAACAGAGGGTAGGGGGTCATACTGTCTATGTAGTAACAGAGGGTAGAGGTGCATACTGTCTATGTAGTAACAGAGGGTAGGGGTCATACTGTCATGTAGTAACAGAGGGTAGGGGTCATACTGTCTATGTAGTAACAGAGGGTACAGAGGGTAGGGTCATACTGTCTATGTAGTAACAGAGGGTAGGGGTCATACTGTCTATGTAGTAACAGAGGGTAGGGGTCATACAGAGGGTAGGGGGTCATACTGTCTATGTAGTAACAGAGGGTAGGGGTCATACTGTCTATGTAGTAACAGAGGGTGAGGGGTCATACTGTCTATGTAGTAACAGGGGGTAGGGGTCATACTGTCTATGTAGTAACAGGGGTAGGGGTCATACAGAGGGGGGGTCATACTGTCTCTGTAGTAACAGGGGTAGGGGTCATACTGTCTATGTAGTAACAGGGGTAGGGGTCATACAGAGGGTTGGGGTCATACTGTCTCTGTAGTAACAGGGGTAGGGGTCATACTGTCTATGTAGTAACAGGGGGTAGGGGTCATACAGAGGGTTGGGGGTCATACTGTCTCTGCAACAGGGGTATGTAGTAACAGGGGGTAGGGGTCATACTGTCTATGTAGTAACAGGGGTAGGGGTCATACAGAGGGTTGGGGTCATACTGTCTCTGTAGTAACAGGGGTAGGGGTCATACTGTCTATGTAGTAACAGAGGGTAGGGGTCATACTGTCTATGTAGTAACAGAGGGTAGGGGTCATACTGTCTATGTAGTAACAGAGGGTAGGGGTCATACTGTCTATGTAGTAACAGGGGTAGGGGTCATACCTGTCTATGTAGTAACAGGGTAGGGGTCATACAGTGGGTCATACTGTATGTAACAGAGGGTAGGGTCATACTGTCTATGTAGTAACAGGGGTAGGGGTCATACTGTCTATGTAGTAACAGAGGGTAGGGGTCATACTGTCTATGTAGTAACAGGGGGTAGGGGTCATACTGTCTATGTAGTAACAGGGGGTAGGGGTCATACTGTCTATGTAGTAACAGGGGGTTGGGGTCATACTGTCTCTGTAGTAACAGGGGGTAGGGGTCATACTGTCTATGTAGTAACAGGGGGTAGGGGTCATACTGTCTATGTAGTAACAGAGGGTAGGGGTCATACTGTCTATGTAGTAACAGAGGGTAGGGGTCATACTGTCTATGTAGTAACAGGGTAGGGGTCATACAGAGGGTAGGGGTCATACTGTCTATGTAGTAACAGAGGGTAGGGTCATACTGTCTATGTAGTAACAGAGGGTAGGGGTCATACTGTCTATGTAGTAACAGGGGGTAGGGGTCATACTGTCTATGTCAGGGTAGCAACTGGTAGAGGGTAGGGGTCATACTGTCTATGTAGTAACAGAGGGTAGGGGTCATACTGTCTATGTAGTAACAGGGGTAGGGGTCATACTGTATGGTAACAGGGGTAGGGGTCATACTGTCTATGTAGTAACAGAGGTAGGGGTCATACAGAGGGTAGGGGTCATACTGTCTATGTAGTAACAGAGGGTAGGGGTCATACAGAGGGTAGGGGTCATACTGTCTATGTAGTAACAGGGGGTAGGGGTCATACTGTCCATGTAGTAACAGGGGGTAGGTACTGTCTATAGTAACAGAGGGTAGGGGTCATACTGTCTATGTAGTAACAGGGGTAGGGGTCATACTGTCTATGTAGTAACAGAGGGTAGGGGTCATACTGTCTATGTAGTAACAGAGGGTAGGGGTCATACTGTCTATGTAGTAACAGAGGGTAGGGGTCATACAGAGGGTAGGGGTCATACTGTCTATGTAGTAACAGGGATAGAGGGTCATACTGTCTATGTAGTAACAGAGGGTAGGGTCATACAGAGGGTAGGGGTCATACTGTCTATGTAGTAACAGAGGGTAGGGGTTCATACTGTCTATGTAGTAACAGGGGTAGGGGTCATACTGTCTATGTAGTAACAGAGGGTAGGGGTCATACTGTCTATGTAGTAACAGAGGGTAGGGGTCATACTGTCTATGTAGTAACAGAGGGTAGGGGTCATACAGAGGGTAGGTCATACAAGGTAGGGGTCATACTGTCTATGTAGTAACAGAGGGTAGGGGTCATAGCAGGGTAGGGGTCATACTGTCTATGTAGTAACAGAGGGTAGGGGTCATACTGTCTATGTAGTAACAGGGGGTAGGGGTCATACTGTCTCTGTAGTAACAGGGGGGAGGGGTCATACTGTCTATGTAGTAACAGGGGTAGGGGTCATACTGTCTATGTAGTAACAGAGGGTAGGGGTCATACTGTCTATGTAGTAACAGAGGGTAGGGTCATACTGTCTATGTAGTAACAGAGGGTAGGGGTCATACTGTCTATGTAGTAACAGGGGGTAGGGGTCATACTGTCTATGTAGTAACGAGGGTAGGGGTCATACAGAGGGTAGGGGTCATACTGTCTATGTAGTAACAGAGGGTAGGGGTCATACTGTCTATGTAGTAACAGGGGTAGGGGTCACTACAGAGGGTAGGGGTCATACTGTCTATGTAGTAACAGAGGTAGAGGTCATACAGAGGGTAGGGGTCATACTGTCTATGTAGTAACAGTAGTAAAGGCGTAGGGGTCATACTGTCTATGTAGTAACAGAGGGTAGGGGTCATACAGAGGGTTGGGGGTCATACTGTCTACTGTAGTAACAGTAGGGTCAGGTAGGGTAACAGAGGTAGGGTCATGCTGTCTATGTAGTAACAGAGGGTAGGGGTCATACTGTCTATGTAGTAACAGAGGGTAGGGGGTCATACTGTCTATGTAGTAACAGGGGGTAGGGGTCATACTGTCTATGTAGTAACAGAGGGTAGGGGTCATACTGTCTATGTAGTAACAGGGGTAGGGGTCATACTGTCTATGTAGTAACAGGGGGTAGGGTCATACAGGGTAGGGTCATACTGTCTATGTAGTAACAGGGGTAGGGGTCATACTGTCTATGTAGTAACAGAGGGTAGGGGTCATACTGTCTATGTAGTAACAGGGGGTATACAGGGGGTAGGGTCATACTGTCTATGTAGTAACAGGGGTAGGGGTCATACAGAGGGTAGGGGTCATACTGTCTCATGTAGTAACAGGGGGTAGGGGTCATACTGTCTATGTAGTAACAGAGGGTAGGGGTCATACTGTCTATGTAGTAACAGGGTAGGGGTCATACTGTCTATGTAGTAACAGGGGAGTAGGGGTCATACAGAGGGTAGGGGTAGGGTCATACTGTCTATGTAGTAACAGAGGGTAGGGGTCATACTGTCTATGTAGTAACAGGGGGTAGGGGTCATACTGTCTATGTAGTAACAGGGGTAGGGGTCATACAGAGGGTAGGGGTCATACTGTCTATGTAGTAACAGGGGTAGGGTCATACTGTCTATGTAGTAACAGGGGTAGGGGTCATACTGTCTGTAGTAACGGTGTCATACTGTCTATGTAGTAACAGAGGGTAGGGGTCATACTGTCTATGTAGTAACAGAGGGTAGGGGTCATACTGTCTATGTAGTAACAGAGGGTAGGGGTCATACTGTCTATGTAGTAACAGAGGGTAGGGGTCATACTGTCTATGTAGTAACAGAGGGTAGGGGTCATACTGTCTATGTAGTAACAGGGGTAGGGGTCATACTGTCTATGTAGTAACAGGGGTAGGGTCATACTGTCTATGTAGTACAGGGGTAGGGGTCATACTGTCTATGTAGTAACAGGGGTAGGGGTCATACTGTCTATGTAGTACAGGGTAGGGGTCATACTGTCTATGTAGTAACAGGGGTAGGGGTCATACTGTCTATGTAGTAACAGGGTAGAGTCATACTGTCTATGTAGTAACAGGGTAGGGGTCATACAGAGGGTAGGGGTCATACTGTCTCTGTAGTAACAGGGGGTAGGGGTCATACTGTCTATGTAGTAACAGGGTAGGGGTCATAAGGTCTACTGTCTATAGTAACAGGGGTAGGGGTCATACTGTCTATGTAGTAACAGGGGTAGGGGTCATACTGTCTATGTAGTAACAGGGGGTAGGGGTCATACTGTCTATGTAGTAACAGAGGGTTGGGGTCATACTGTCTATGTAGTAACAGAGGGTAGGGGTCATACTGTCTATGTAGTAACAGAGGGTAGGGGTCATACTGTCTATGTAGTAACAGGGGTAGGGGTCATACTGTCTATGTAGTAACAGGGGGTAGGGGTCATACAGAGGGTAGGGGTCATACTGTCTATGTAGTAACAGAGGGTAGGGGTCATACTGTCTATGTAGTAACAGGGGGTAGGGGTCATACTGTCTATGTAGTAACAGAGGGTAGGGGTCATACTGTCTATGTAGTAACAGAGGGTAGGGGTCATACTGTCTATGTAGTAACAGAGGGTAGGGGTCATACTGTCTATGTAGTAACAGAGGGTAGGGGTCATACTGTCTATGTAGTAACAGGGGGTAGGGGTCATACTGTCTATGTAGGGGTAGGGGTCATACTGTCTATGTAGTAACAGAGGGTAGGGGTCATACTGTCTATGTAGTAACAGAGGGTAGGGGTCATACTGTCTATGTAGTAACAGAGGGTAGGGGTCATACTGTCATGTAGTAACAGGGGTAGGGGTCATACAGAGGGTCTATGTCAGTAACAGAGGGTAGGGGTCATACTGTCTATGTAGTAACAGGGGTAGGGTCATACTGTCTATGTAGTAACAGAGGGTAGGGGTCATACTGTCTATGTAGTAACAGAGGGTAGGGGTCATACTGTCTATGTAGTAACAGAGGGTAGGGGTCATACTGTCTATGTAGTAACAGAGGGTAGGGGTCATACTGTCTATGTAGTAACAGGGAGTAGGGGTCATACTGTCTATGTAGTAACAGGAGGTAGAGGGTCATACTGTCTATGTAGTAACAGAGGGTAGGGTCATACTGTCTATGTAGTAACAGGGGTAGGGGTCATACTGTCTATGTAGTAACAGGGGGTAGGGGTCATACTGTCTATGTAGTAACAGGGGTCATACTGTTCTGTAGTAACAGAGGGTAGGGGTCATACTGTCTATGTAGTAACAGGGGTAGGGGTCATACAGAGGGTTGGGGTCATACTGTCTCTGTAGTAACAGGGGTAGGGGTCATACTGTCTATGTAGTAACAGGGTAGGGGTCATACAGAGGGTTGGGGTCATACTGTCTCTGTAGTAACAGGGGTAGGGGTCATACTGTCTATGTAGTAACAGGGGGGTTAGGGGGTCATACTGTCTATGTAGTAACAGAGGGTAGGGTCATACTGTCTATGTAGTAACAGAGGGGTAGGGGTCATACTGTCTATGTAGTAACAGAGGGTAGGGGTCATACTGTCTATGTAGTAACAGAGGGTAGGGGTCATACTGTCTATGTAGTAACAGAGGGTAGGGGTCATACTGTCTATGTAGTAACAGGGGGTAGGGGTCATACTGTCTATGTAGTAACAGAGGGTTGGGGTCATACTGTCTATGTAGTAACAGGGGGTAGGGGTCATACTGTCTATGTAGTAACAGGGGGTAGGGGTCATACAGAGGGTTGGGGTCATACTGTCTCTGTAGTAACAGGGGTAGGGGTCATACTGTCTATGTAGTAACAGGGGGTAGGGGTCATACTGTCTATGTAGTAACAGGGGTAGGTACTGTCTATGTAGTAACAGAGGGTAGGGGTCATACTGTCTATGTAGTAACAGAGGGTAGGGGTCATACTGTCTATGTAGTAACAGGGGTAGGGTCATACAGAGGGTAGGGGTCATACTGTCTATGTAGTAACAGGGGTAGGGGTCATACTGTCTATGTAGTAACAGGGGGTGGGGGTCATACAGGGGGTAGGGGTCATACTGTCTATGTAGTAACAGAGGGTAGGGGTCATACTGTCTATGTAGTAACAGGGGTAGGGTCATACTGTCTATGTAGTAACAGGGGTAGGTATACTGTCTATGTAGTAACAGGGGGTAGGGGTCATACTGTCTATGTAGTAACAGGGGTAGGGTCATACTGTCTATGTAGTAACAGGGGGTAGGGGTCATACTGTCTATGTAGTAACAGGGGTAGGGGTCATACAGAGGGTTGGGGTCATACTGTGTAGTAACAGGGGTAGGGTCATACTGTCTATGTAGTAACAGGGGGTAGGGGTCATACAGAGGGTAGGGGTCATACTGTCTATGTAGTAACAGGGGGTAGGGGTCATACTGTCTATGTAGTAACAGAGGGTAGGGGTCATACTGTCTATGTAGTAACAGAGGGTAGGGGTCATACTGTCTATGTAGTAACAGGGGGTAGGGGTCATACTGTCTATGTAGTAACAGAGGGTAGGGGTCATACTGTCTATGTAGTAACAGGGGGTAGGGGTCATACTGTCTATGTAGTAACAGGGGGTAGGGGTCATACAGAGGGTTGGGGTCATACTGTCTCTGTAGTAACTATATGTAGTAGTAACAGGGTAGGGGGTCATACAAGGGTTGGGGTCATACTGTCTCTGTGTAACAGAGGTAGGGAGTCATACTGTCTATGTAGTAACAGGGGGTTGAGGTCATGGGGGTAGGGTCATACTGTCTATGTAGTAACAGAGGAGTAGGGTCATACTGTCTGTGTAGTAACAGGGTAGGGGTCATACAGGGGTAGGGGTCATACTGTCTATGTAGTAACAGGGGTAGGGTCATACAGGGGTAGAGTTGAGGGTCTATGAACAGGGTAGGGGTCATACTGTCTATGGGGGGTAGGGGTCATACTGTCTATGTAGTAACGGGGGTAGGGGGTCATACAGAGGGTAGGGTCATACTGTCTATGTAGTAACAGGGGTAGGGGGTCATAACAAGAGGGTTGGGGTCATACTGTCTATGTAGTAACAGAGGGGTAGAGTCATACAATCATGTAGTAACAGAGGTAGGGGTCAGCATGTAGTAACAGAGGTTGGGGTCATGCAGAGGGGAGTAGGTCATACTGTCTATGTGGCCAACAGGGGGTAGGAGGGTCACACAGAGGAGGAGGGGGTCCATACCACTGTCTGTATATGTAGTAACAGGAGTAGGGGTCATACAGTCTATGTAATGGCAGAGGGTAGGGGTCATACTGTATGTAGTAACAGAGGGTAGGGTCATACAGAAGGGTAGAAGGTCACTGTCAGAGGGTAGAGGTCATACAGAGGGTAGAGTCATACTGTCTATGTAGTAACAGGGGGTAGGGTCATGTACCACTGTCCTATGTAGTAACAGGGTAGGGGTCATACTGTCTATGTAGTAACAGGGGTAGGGGTCATACTGTCTATGTA
Source organism: Oncorhynchus nerka (assembly GCF_034236695.1). NCBI lineage: Eukaryota > Metazoa > Chordata > Actinopteri > Salmoniformes > Salmonidae > Oncorhynchus > Oncorhynchus nerka. The sequence continues at coordinate 99,655,592 of NC_088419.1, forward strand.
GTAACAGGGGTTAGGGGTCATACTGTCTATGTAGTAACAGGGGTAGGGGTCATACTGTCTATGTAGTAACAGGGGTAGGGTCATACTGTCTCTGTAGTAACAGGGGTAGGGGTCATACTGTCTATGTAGTAACAGGGGTAGGGTCATACTGTCTGTATGTAGTAACAGGGGTTGGGAGGTCATACAGGGGTAGGGTCATACTGTCTATGTAGTAACAGGGGGTAGGGGTCATACTGTCTATGTAGTAACAGGGGTAGGGGTCATACAGAGGGGTAGGGGTCATACTGTCTATGTACAGGGGTAGGGGTCATACAGAGGGTTGGGGTCATACTGTCTAATAGTAACAGGGGGTAGGGGTCATACTGTCTATCTAGTAACAGGGGTAGGGGTCATACAGAGGGTTGGGGTCATACTGTCTCTGTAGTAACAGGGGTAGGGTCATACTGTCTGTATGTAGTCATACTGTCTATGTAGTCATACAGGGGTTGAGGTCCGTCTCTTAGTAACAGAGGGTAGGGGTCATACTGTCTATGTAGTAACAGGGGTAGGGGTCATACTGTCTATGTAGTAACAGGGGTAGGGGTCATACTGTCTATGTAGTAACAGGGGGTAAGGGGTCATACTGTCTATGTAGTAACAGTCATACAGAGGGTTAAATAGGGTTCTAGTAACAGGGGGTAGGGGTCCATACTGTCTATGTAGTAACAGGGGGTTGGGGTCATACAGGGGTAGTCATACTGTCTATGTAGTAACAGAGGGTAGGGGTCATACTGTCTATGTAGTAACAGGGGTAGGGGTCATACAGGGGTAGGGGTCATACTGTCTATGTAGTAACAGGGGGTAGGGGTCATACAGGGGTAGGGGTCATACTGTCTATGTAGTAACAGGGGTAGGGGTCATACAGTCTGGGGTAGGGGTCATACTGTCTATGTAGTAACAGGGGTAGGGGTCATACTGTCTATGTAGTAACAGGTAGGGTCATACTGTCTGTGTGTAACAGGGGTAGGGGTCATACAGGGGGTAGGGGTCATACTGTCACAGTAACAGAGGGTAGGGTCATACTGTCTATGTAGTAACAGGGGGTAGGGTCATACTGTCTATGTAGTAACAGAGGGTTGGGGTCATACTGTCTATGTAGTAACAGGGGTAGGGGTCATACTGTCTATGTAGTAACAGGGGTAGGGGTCATACAGAGGGCTAGGGTCATACTGTCCATGTAGTAACAGGGGTAGGGGTCATACTGTCTAATAGTAACAGGGGTAGGGGTCATACTGTCTATGTAGTAACAGGGGTAGGGGTCATACAGGGTCATACTGTCTATGTAGTAACAGAGGGTAGGGGTCATACTGTCTATGTAGTAACAGGGGTAGGGGGTCATACTGTCATGTAGTAACAGAGGGTAGGGGTCATACTGTCTACAGAGGGTAGGGGGTCATACTGTCTATGTAGTAACAGGGGTAGGGGTCATACTGTCTATGTAGTAACAGGGGGTAGGGTCATACAGAGGGTAGGGGTCATACTGTCTCTGTAGTAACAGGGGGTGGGGTCATACTGTCTATGTAGTAACAGAGGGTAGGGGTCATGAGGGTAGGGGTCATACTGTCTGTAGTAACAGGGGTAGGGGTCATACTGTCTATGTAGTAACAGAGGGTAGGGGTCATACTGTCTGTGTAGTAACAGGGGTAGGGGTCATACAGAGGGGTAGGGGTCATACAGAGGGGTAGGGGTTACAGAGGGTAGGGGTCATACTGTCTATGTAGTAACAGGGGTAGGGGTCATACTGTCTATGTAGTAACAGGGGTTGGGTCATACATGTAGTAACAGGGGTAGGGTCATACTGTCTATGTAGTAACAGGGGTAGGGGTCATACTGTCTATGTAGTAACAGGGGTAGGGGTCATACAGAGGGGTTGGGGTCATACTGTCTCTGTAGTAACAGGGGTAGGGGTCATACTGTCTAGTAGTAACAGGGGGTAGGGGTCATACTGTCTATGTAGTAACAGAGGGTAGGGGTCATACTGTCTATGTAGTAACAGGGGTAGGGGTCATACTGTCTATGTAGTAACAGGGGTAGGGGTCATACAGAGGGTTGGGGTCATACTGTCTATGTAGTAACAGGGGTAGGGGTCATACAGAGGGTAGGGGTCATACTGTCTATGTAGTAACAGAGGGTAGGGGTCATACTGTCTATGTAGTAACAGAGGGTAGGGGTCATACTGTCTATGTAGTACAGAGGGTAGGGTCATACAGAGGGTAGGGGTCATACTGTCTATGTAGTAACAGAGGGGTCACACAGAGGGTGGGGTCATACTGTCTATGTAGTAACAGGGGGTAGGGTCATACTGTCTATGTAGTAACAGGGGGTAGGGGTCATACTGTTTGTAGTAACAGGGGTGGGGTCATACAGTCTCTGTAGTAACAGGGGGTAGGGGTCATACTGTCTATGTAGTAACAGGGGTTGGGGTCATACAGGGGGTAGGGTCATACTGTCTATGTAGTAACAGAGGGTAGGGTCATACTGTCTATGTAGTAACAGGGGGTAGGGGTCATACAGGGGGTAGGGGTCATACTGTCTATGTAGTAACAGGGGGTAGGGGTCATACAGGGGTAGGGGTCATACTGTCTATGTAGTAACAGGGGGTAGGGGTCATACAGGGGGTAGGGGTCATACTGTCTATGTAGTAACAGGGGGTAGGGGTACTGTCTATGTAGTAACAGAGGGTAGGGGCCATACTGTCTATGTAGTAACAGGGGTAGGGGTCATACAGGGGGTAGGGGTCATACTGTCTAGTAGTAACAGAGGGTAGGGTCATACTGTCTATGTAGTAACAGGGGGTAGGGGTCATACTGTCTATGTAGTAACAGAGGGTTGGGGTCATACTAGGGGTCATACTGTCTATGTAGTAACAGAGGGTAGGGGCCCTACAGTAGTAACAGGGGTAGGGGTCATACTGTCTATGTAGTAACAGAGGGTAGGGGTCATACAGAGGGTAGGGGTCATACTGTCTATGTAGTAACAGAGGGTAGGGGTCATACTGTCTATGTAGTAACAGGGGGTAGGGGTCATACTGTCTATGTAGTAACAGAGGGTAGGGTCATACTGTCTATGTAGTAACAGGGGTAGGGTCATACAGAGGGTAGGGGGTCATACTGTCTATGTAGTAACAGAGGGTAGGGGTCATACTGTCTAGTAGTAACAGGGGTAGGGGTCATACAGAGGGTAGGGGTCATACTGTCTATGTAGTAACAGGGGGGGTCATACTGTCTCATGTAGTAACAGAGGGTTGGGGTCATACAGAGGGTAGGGGTCATACTGTCTATGTAGTAACAGAGGGTAGGGGTCATACTGTCTATGTAGTAACAGAGGGTAGGGGTCATACTGTCTATGTAGTAACAGGGGTAGGGGTCATACAGAGGGTTGGGGTCATGTCTCTGTAGTAACAGGGGTAGGGGTCATACTGTCTATGTAGTAACAGGTAGGGGGTCATACTGTCTCTGTAGTAACAGAGGGTAGGGGTCATACTGTCTCTGTAGTAACAGGGGTAGGGGTCATACTGTCTATGTAGTAACAGGGGGTAGGGGTCAGAGGGTACAGAGGGTTGGGGTCATACTGTCTCTGTAGTAACAGAGGGTAGGGTCATACTGTCTATGTAGTAACAGGGGTAGGGGTCATACAGGGGGTCATACTGTCTATGTAGTAACAGAGGGTAGGGTCATACTGTCTATGTAGTAACAGAGGGGGTACTGTCTATGTAGGGGGTCATACTGTCTATGTAGTAACAGGGGTAGGGGTCATACTGTCTATGTAGTAACAGGGGTAGGGTCATACAGAGGGTTGGGGTCATACTGTCTCTGTAGTAACAGGGGGTCATACAGGGGTCATACTGTCTATGTAGTAACAGAGGGTAGGGGTCATACTGTCTATGTAGTAACAGAGGGTTGGGGTCATACAGTCTAGGGTCATACTGTCTATGTAACAGGGGGTAGGGTCATACTGTCTATGTAGTAACAGGGGTAGGGGTCACACAGAGGGTAGGGTCATACTGTCTATGTAGTAACAGGGGTAGGGGTCATACAGGGGGTAGGGGTCATACTGTCTATGTAGTAACAGAGGGTAGGGGTCATACTGTCTATGTAGTAACAGAGGGTAGGGGTCATACAGTAGTAACAGGTGGGGGTCATACAGAGGGTAGGGGTCATACTGATGTAGTAACCGAGGTAGGGGTCATACATGTAGTAACAGAGGGTAGGGGTCATACTGTCTATGTAGTAACAGGGGTAGGGGTCATACTGTCTATGTAGTAACAGGGGTAGGGGTCATACTGTCTATGTAGTAACAGAGGGGGGGTAGGGGTCATACTGTCTATGTAGTAACAGGGGTAGGGGTCATACAGAGGGTAGGGGTCATACTGTCTATGTAGTAACAGGGGTAGGGGTCATACTGTCTATGTAGTAACAGGGGTAGGGGTCATACTGTCTATGTAGTAACAGGGGGTAGGGTCATACTGTTATGTAGTAACAGGGGAGTAGGGGTCATACTGTCTATGTAGTAACAGGGTCTAGGGGTCATACAGAGGGTAGGGGTCTACTGTCTATGTAGTAACAGAGGGTAGGGTCATACTGTCTATGTAGTAACAGAGGGTAGGGGTCATACTGTCTATGTAGTAACAGAGGGTAGGGGCCATACTGTCTATGTAGTAACAGAGGGTAGGGTATACTGTCTATGTAGTAACAGGGGGTCATACAGAGGGTTGGGGTCATACTGTCTATGTAGTAACAGGGGGTAGGGGTCATACTGTCTATGTAGTAACAGGGGTAGGGGTCATACTGTCATGTAGTAACAGAGGGTAGGGTCATACAGAGGGTAGGGGTCATACTGTCTATGTAGTAACAGAGGGTAGGGTCATACAGGGGTAGGGGTCATACTGTCTATGTAGTAACAGAGGTAGGGGTCACACAGAGGGTAGGGGTCATACTGTCTATGTAGTAACAGAGGGTAGGGTCATACTGAGGGTAGGGGTCATACTGTCTATGTAGTACAGAGGGTAGGGGTAACAGCAGGGTAGGGGTCATACTGTAGTAACAGAGGGTAGGGGTCATACTGTCTATGTAGTAACAGAGGGTAGGGGTCATACAGAGGGTAGGGGTCATACTGTCTATGTAGTAACAGAGGGTAGGGGTCATACTGTCTCTGTAGTAACAGGGGTAGGGTCATACAGAGGGTAGGGGTCATACTGTCTATGTAGTAACAGGGGGTAGGGGTCATACTGTCTATGTAGTAACAGAGTAGGGTCATACAGTAACAGGGGTAGGGGTCATACTGTCTATGTAGTAACAGAGGGTAGGGGTCATACTGTCTAGGGGTATACAGGGGTAGGGGTCATACAGAGGTAGGGGTCATACTGTCTATGTAGTAACAGGGGGTAGGGTCATACAGGGGTCATACTGTCTATGTAGTAACAGGGGGTAGGGGTCATACTGTCTATGTAGTAACAGGAGGGTAGGGGTCATACTGTCTCTGTAGTAACAGAGGGTAGGGTCATACTGTCTATGTAGTAACAGAAGGTAGGGGTCATACTGTCTATGTAGTAACAGGGGGTAGGGGTCATAGAGGGTAGGGGTCATACTGTCTCTGTAGTAACAGGGGTAGGGGTCATACTGTCTATGTAGTAACAGGGGTAGGGTCATACAGAGGGTTGGGGTCATACTGTCTCTGTAGTAACAGGGGTAGGGTCATACTGTCTATGTAGTAACAGAGGTAGGGGTCATGTAGTAACAGAGGGTTGGGGTCATACTGTACAGAGGCAGTCTCTCTGTAGTAACAGGGGGTAGGGGTCATACTGTCTATGTAGTAACAGAGGGTTGGGTCATACTGTCTATGTAGTAACAGGGGGTAGGGGTCATACTAACTAGGGTCATACTGTCTATGTAGTAACAGAGGGTAGGGGTCATACTGTCTATGTAGTAACAGAGGGTAGGGGTCATACTGTCTATGTAGTAACAGAGGGTAGGGGTCATACTGTCTATGTAGTAAGCAGGGGGTAGGGGTCATACAGAGGGTTGGGGTCATACTGTCTATGTAGTAACAGGGGGTAGGGGTCATACTGTCTATGTAGTAACAGAGGGTAGGGGTCATACTGTCTATGTAGTAACAGAGTAGGGGTCATACTGTCTATGTAGTAACAGAGGGTAGGGGTCATACAGAGGGTAGGGGTCATACTGTTTATGTAGTAACAGAGGGTAGGGGTCATACTGTCACAGAGGGTAGGGGTCATACTGTCTGTGTAGTAACAGGGGGTAGGGGGTCATACAGAGGGTGGGGGTCATACTGTCTGTAGTAACAGAGGGTTGAGGTCATACTGTCTATGTAGTAACAGAGGGTAGGGGTCATACTGTCTATGTAGTAACAGAGGGTAGGGGTCATACTGTCTATGTAGTAACAGAGGGTAGGGTCAATAGTAACAGAGGGTAGGGGTCATACAGAGGGTAGGGGTCATACTGTCTCTGTAGTAACAGAGTGGGGGTCATACTGTCTATGTGGTAACAGGGGGGTAGGGGTCATACAGAGGGTAGGGGTCATACTGTCTCTGTAGTAACAGGGGGGTAGGGGTCATACTGTCTGTAGTAACAGGGTAGGGTCATACAGAGGTTGGGGTCATACTGTCTCTGTAGTAACAGGGGTAGGGGTCATACTGTCTATGTAGTAACAGAGGTAGAGGGTAGGGGTCATACTGTCTATGTAGTAACAGGGGGTAGGGGTCATACTGTCTATGTAGTAACAGGGTGTAGGGGGTCATACAGAGGGTTAGGGGTCATACTGTCTATGTAGTAACAGGGGTAGGGGTCATACTGTCTATGTAGTAACAGGGGTAGGGGTCATACTGTCTATGTAGTAACAGGGGTAGGGGTCATACTGTCTATGTAGTAACAGGGGTAGGGGTCATACTGTCTATGTAGTAACAGAGGGTTAGGGGTCATACTGTCTATGTAGTAACAGAGGGTAGGGGTCATACTGTCTATGTAGTAACAGGGGGTAGGGGTCATACAGAGGGTAGGGGTCATACTGTCTATGTAGTAACAGAGGGTAGGGGTCATACTGTCTATGTAGTAACAGAGGGTAGGGGTCATACTGTCTATGTAGTAACAGAGGGTAGGGGTCATACTGTCTATGTAGTAACAGAGGGTAGGGGTCATACTGTCTATGTAGTAACAGGGGGTAGGGGTCATACAGGGGGTAGGGGTCATACTGTCTATGTAGTAACAGGGTAGGGGTCATACAGAGGTTAGGGGTCATACTGTCTATGTAGTAACAGGGGTAGGGGGTCATACAGGGTAGGGTCATACTGTCTATGTAGTAACAGAGGGTAGGGGTCATACAGAGGGTTGGGGTCCTACTGTCTCTGTAGTAACAGGGTAGGGGTCATACTGTCTATGTAGTAACAGGGGTAGGGGTCATACTGTCTGTAGTAACAGGGGTAGGGGTCATACTGTCTATGTAGTAACAGGGGGTAGGGGTCATACAGAGGGTTGGGGTCATACTGTCTCTGTAGTAACAGGGGTTGGGGTCATACTGTCTATGTAGTAACAGAGGGTAGGGGTCATACTGTCTATGTAGTAACAGGGGGTAGGGGTCATACTGTCTAGTAGTAACAGGTTGGGGTCATACTGTCTATGTAGTAACAGGGTAGGGGTCATACTGTATGTAGTAACAGAGGGTAGGGGTCATACAGAGGGTATGGGGTCATACAGAGGGTAGGGGTCATACAGTCTATGTAGTAACAGGGGTCATACTGTCTATGTAGTAACAGAGGGTAGGGGTCATACTGTCTATGTAGTAACAGGGGTAGGGGTCATACTGTCTATGTAGTAACAGGGGTAGGGTCATACGAGGTAGTCATACTGTCTATGTAGTAACAGAGGGTAGGGGGTCATACTGTCTATGTAGTAACAGGGGTAGGGGTCATACTGTCTATGTAGTAACAGGGGGTAGGGGTCATACAGAGGGTAGGGGTCATACTGTCTATGTAGTAACAGAGGGTAGGGTCATACTGTCTATGTAGTAACAGGGGTAGGGGTCATACTGTCTATGTAGTAACAGGGGTAGGGTCATACTGTCTATGTAGTAACAGGGGTAGGGGTCATACAGAGGGTTGGGGTCATACTGTCTCTGTAGTAACAGGGGTAGGGGTCATACTGTCTATGTAGTAACAGGGTAGTAGGGGGGGTCATACTGTCTCTGTAGTAACAGGGTAGGGGTCATACTGTCTATGTAGTACAGGGGTAGGGGTCATACAGAGGGTTGGGGTCATACTGTCTCTGTAGTAACAGGGGTAGGGGTCATACTGTCTATGTAGTAACAGAGGGTAGGGTCATACTGTCTATGTAGTAACAGAGGGTAGGGGTCATACTGTCTATGTAGTAACAGAGGGTAGGGGTCATACTGTCTATGTAGTAACAGAGGGTAGGGGTCATACTGTCTATGTAGTAACAGAGGGTAGGGGTCATACTGTCTATGTAGTAACAGGGGTAGGGGTCATACTGTCTATGTAGTAACAGGGGGTAGAGTCATGTAGTAAGAGGTAGGGGGTCATACTGTCTATGTAGTAACAGAGGGTAGGGGTCATACAGAGGTAGTCATACTGTCATGTAGTAACAGAGGGTAGGGTCATACTGTCTATGTATGCAACAGGGGTAGGGGTCATACTGTCTATGTGTAACAGGGGGTAGGGGTCATACAGAGGGTTGGGGTCATACTGTCTCTGTAGTAACAGGGGTGAGGGGTCATACAGAGGGTAGGGGTCATACTGTCTATGTAGTAACAGGGGTAGAAGTCATACTGTCTATGTAGTAACAGAGGGTAGGGGGTCATACTGTCTATGTAGTAACAGGGGTAGGGGTCATACTGGCTCTGTAGTAACAGGGAGGTAGGGTCATACTGTCTATGTAGTAACAGAGGGTAGGGGTCTCTGTAGTAACAGAGGGTAGGGACTCAAGTCCAGGTCATACTGTCTATGTAGTAACAGAGGGTAGGGGTCATACTGTCTATGTAGTAACAGGGGTAGGGTCATACAGAGGGTAGAGAGTCATACTGTCTATGTAGTAACAGGGGTAGGGGTCATACTGTCTATGTAGTAACAGGGGTAGGGGTCATACAGGGTGTCATACTGTCTATGTAGTAACAGGGTAGGGGTCATACTGTCTATGTTAGTAACAGATTGTCCACTGTCTATGTAGTAACAGGGGTAGGGGGTCATACTGTCTATGTAGTAACAGGGGTGAGGGTCATACAGAGGGTTGGGCATACTGTCTCTGTCAGCATACTGTCTATGTAGTAACAGGAGTAGGGTCATACTGTCTATGTAGTAACAGGGGGTAAGGGTCATACTGTCTATGTAGTAACAGAGGGTAGGGTCATACTGTCTATGTAGTAACAGGGGTAGGGGTCATACTGTCTATGTAGTAACAGAGGGTTGGGTCATACTGTCTATGTAGTAACAGAGGGTGAATCATACTGTCTATGTAGTAACAGGGGTAGGGGTCATACAGAGGGTTAGGGGTCATACTGTCTCTGTAGTAACAGGGGTAGGGGTGAGGTCATACTGTCTTATGTAGTAACAGGGGGTAGGGGTCCTTACAGGAGGTAGGGTCATACTGTCTATGTAGTAACAGGGTAGGGGTCATACAGGGTAGGGGTCATACTGTCTATGTAGTAACAGGGGTAGGAGTCATACAGGGGGTAGAAGTCATACTGTCTATGTAGTAACAGGGGTAGGGGTCATACTGTCTATTAGTAACAGGGTAGGGGTCATACAGAGGTTGGGTCATACTGTCTCTGTAGTAACGGGGTAGGGTCATGCTGTCTCATCTCTCTCTCTCTCTGCTATGTAGTAACAGGGGTAGGGGTCATACTGTCTATGTAGTAACAGTAGGGTAACAGGGTGGGGTCATACTGTCTATGTAGTAACAGAGGGTAGGGGTCATACTGTCTATGTAGTAACAGAGGGTAGGGGTCATACTGTCTATGTAGTAACAGAGGGTAGGGGTCATACTGTCTATGTAGTAACAGAGGGTAGGGGTCATACTGTCTATGTAGTAACAGGGGGTAGGGGTCATACTGTCTATGTAGTAACAGAGGGTAGGGGTCATGAGAGGGTCATACTGTCTATGTAGTAACAGAGGGTAGGGGTCATACTGTCTATGTAGTAACAGAGGTGTAGGAGTCATACTGTCTATGTAAACAGTAGGTCACAGAGGGTAGGGGTCATACTGTCTATGTAGTAACAGGGGTAGGGTCATACTGTCTATGTAGTAACAGGGGGTAGGGGTCATACAGAGGGTTGGGGTCATATGTCCTGTAGTAACAGGGGTAGGGGTCATACTGTCTATGTAGTAACAGAGGTAGGGGTCATACTGTCTATGTAGTAACAGAGGGTAGGGGTCATACTGTCTATGTAGTAACAGGGGTAGGGTCATACTGTCATGTAGTACAGAGGGTCATACTGTCTATGTAGTAACAGAGGGTAGGGGTCATACTGTCTATGTAGTAACGAGTATACTGTCTATGTAGTAACAGAGGTAGTCATACTGTCTATGTAGTAACAGAGGGTAGGGGTCATACTGTCTATGTAGTAACAGGGGGTAGGGGTCATACAGAGGGTTGGGGTCATACTGTCTCTGTAGTAACAGGGGTAGGGGTCATACTGTCTATGTAGTAACAGAGGGTAGGGGTCATACTGTCTATGTAGTAACAGAGGGTAGGGGTCATACTGTCTATGTAGTAACAGAGGGTAGGGGTCATACTGTCTATGTAGTAACAGAGGGTAGGGTCATACTGTCTATGTAGTAACAGGGTAGGGTCATACTGTCTATGTAGTAACAGAGGGTAGGGGTCATACTGTCTATGTAGTAACAGGGGTAGGGGTCATACAGGGGGTCATACTGTCTAGTAGTAACAGGGGTAGGGTCATATGTCAGTAGCAGGGGTAGGGGTCATACTGTCTATGTAGTAACAGGGGGTAGGGGGTCATACTGTCCATGTAGTAACAGAGGGTAGGGGTCATACTGTCTATGTAGTAACAGGGGTAGGGGTCATACTGTCTATGTAGTAACAGGGGTAGGGGTCATACAGAGGGTAGGGGTCATACTGTCTATGTAGTAACAGAGGGTAGGGGTCATACTGTCTATGTAGTAACAGGGTAGGGTCAGGGGGTCATACTGTCTATGTAGTAACAGGGGTAGGGTCATACTGTCTATGTAGTAACAGAGGGTAGGGGTCATACTGTCTATGTAGTAACAGAGGGTAGGGGGTCAAGCACAGAGGGTAGGGTCACTGTCAGAGGGTAGGGACACACAGAGGGTAGGGGTCATACAGTCTATGTAGTAACAGAGGGTAGGGTCATACTGTCTATGTAGTAACAGAGGGTAGGGGTCATACTGTCTATGTAGTAACAGAGGGGAATGCAGAGGGTAGGGTCATACTGTCTATGTAGTAACAGGGGGTAGGGGTCATACTGTCTATGTAGTAACAGAGGGTAGGGGTCATACTGTCTATGAGTAACAGAGGTCATTACTGTCTATGTAGTAACAGAGGGTAGGGGTCATACTGTCTATGTAGTAACAGAGGGTAGGGGTCATACTGTCTATGTAGTAACAGGGGTAGGGTCACACAGAGGGTAGGGGTCATACTGTCTATGTAGTAACAGAGGGTAGGGGTCATACTGTCTATGTAGTAACAGAGGGTAGGGGTCATACTGTCTATGTAGTAACAGGGGTAGGGTCACTGGGTCTGTCTATGTAGTAACAGAGGGGTTAGGGGTCATACTGTCTATGTAGTAACAGGGGGTAGAGGTCATACTGTCTATGTAGTAACAGGGGTAGAGGTCCATTACAGAGGGGTAGGGGTCATACTGTCTATGTAGTAACAGGGGGTAGGGGTCATACAGGGGTAGGGGTCATACTGTCTATGTAGTAACAGAGGGTAGGGTCCATACTGTCTATGTAGTAACAGAGGGTAGGGGTCATACTGTCTATGTAGTAACAGGGGGTAGGGGTCACAGAGGTAGGGGTCATACTGTCTATGTAGTAACAGGGGGTAGGGGTCATACTGTCTATGTAGTAACAGGGGTAGGGGTCATACTGTCTATGTAGTAACAGGGTAGGTATACTGTCTATGTAGTAACAGGTAGATCATACTGTCTATGTAGTAACAGGGGTAGGGTCATACTGTCTATGTAGTAACAGGGGTAGAGGTCATACTGTCTATGTAGTAACAGAGGGTAGGGGTCATACTGTCTATGTAGTAACAGGGGTAGGGGTCATACTGTCTATGTAGTAACAGAGGGTAGGGGTCATACTGTCTATGTAGTAACAGAGGGTAGGGGTCTTACGTCTATGTAGTAACAGGGGTAGGGGTCCTTACTGTCTATGTAGTAACAGAGGGTGGGGTCCTTACCTGTCTAGTAACAGGGTAGGGGTCCTTACTGTCTCTGCTGTGCCTGGGGGTAGGGATCATACTGTCATAGAAACAGCTGGGGGTAGGGGTCATACTGTCTATGTAGTAACAGGGGTAGGGGGTCCTTACAGAGGGTGGGGTCCTTTACTGTCTATGTAATAAAGTGGCACAGGGGTAGGGGTCCTTACTGCTCTATGTAGTAACAGGGGTAGGGGGTCCTTGCAGAGGGTGGGGTCCTTACTGTCTATGTAGTAACAGAGGGTTGGGGTCCTTACTGTCTATGTAGTAACAGGGGTAGGGCCATACTGTCTATGTAGTAACAGGGGTGGGGGTCCTTACTGTCTATGGGGTAGGAACTGTCTATGTAGTAACAGCCATACTGTCTATGTAACAGGGGTAGGGGTCCTTACAGTCTAGATGTACTGTCTATGTACAGAGATGGGGTCATTACTGTCTATGTAGTAACAGGGGTAGGGTCCTTTACATGTAGTAACAGGGGGTGGGGCCATACTGTCTATGTAGTAACAGGGGTAGGGGGTCCTACTGTCTATGTAGTAACAGGGGTAGGGGGCCATTGGGGTCTGTCTCTGTAGTAACAGGGGGTAGGGTCCCTTACAGAGGTAGGGGCCATACTGTCTATGTAGTTGGGGGAATACTGTCTCTGGGGGGTAGGGGTCATACTGTCTATCTAGTAACAGGGGTAGGGGTCATACTGTCTATGTAGTAACAGGGTAGGGTAGCCATACTGTCTATGTAGTAACAGAGGTAGGGGTCATACTGTCTATGTAGTAACAGAGGGTAGGGGCCATATCTGTCTATGTAGTAACAGAGGGTAGGGGCCATACTGTCTATGTAGTAACAGACTGTCTGGAGTAACAGTGGTAGGGTCATACTGTCTATGTAGTAATAGGGGGTAGGGGTCATACTGGTTCATGTAGTAACAAGGGTGGAGAGGTAGGGGTCATACTGTCTTATGTAGTAAATAGAGAGGTAGGGGTCATACAGAGGTAGGGGTCATACTGTTATGTAGTAACAGAGGGTAGGGGGTCATACAGAGGTAGAGTCATACTGTCTATGCAGTAACAGAGGGTAGGGGTCATACAGAGGGTAGGGTCACTCTGTCTATGTAGTAACAGAGGGTAGGGGTCATACTGTCTATGTAGTAACAGGGGGTAGGGGTCATACTGTGTCATGTAGTAACAGAGGAGGGGTCATACTGTCTATGTAGTAACAGAGGGTAGGGGTCATACTGTCTAGTAGGGTAGGGTGGGGTCATACTGTCCATGTAGTAACAGGGGGTAGGGGTCGCCACAGAGGGTAGAGCCATGCTGTCTGTAGTAAAGAGGGTAGGGGTCATACTGTCTATGCTTTTGTGCAACAGGGGTAGGGTCATACTGTCTATGTAGTAACAGGGGTTGAGGTCATACTGTCTATGTAGTAATAGGGGTTAGGGTCATACAGGGGTAGGGTCACACTGTCTGTAGTAACAGATGGTAGGGTCATACTGTCTATGTAGTAACAGGGGGTTGGGGTCATACAGAGGTAGGGGTCATACTGTCCATGTAGCAACAGGGGGTAGGGGTCATACAGAGGGTTGGGGTCATACTGTCTATGTAGTAACAGGGTAGGGTCATACAGAGGGTAGGGGTCATACTGTATGTAATAACAGGGGGTAGGGTCATACTGTATGTAATATTAACAGGGGTAGGGGTCATACTGTCTATGTAGTAACAGGGGGTAGGGTCATACTGTCTATGTAGTAACAGGTAGGGGCCATACTGTCTATGTAGTAACAGGGGTAGGGGTCATACTGTCTATGTAAAACAGGGGGTAGGGGTCATACTGTCTATGTAGTAACAGGGGTAGGGGGTCATACTGTCTATGTAGTAACAGGGTAGGGTCATACTGTCTATGTAGTAACAGGGTAGGGGTCATGTACTGTCTATGTAGTAACAGGGTAGGGGGTCATACAGAGGGTAGGGGTCATACTGTCTATGTAGTAACAGGGGGTAGGGGTCATACTGTCTATGTAGTAACAGAGGGCTTTTAGAAGTTCTCTAGTTTATCAAGTGATTTGATTGGTCACTGGGTGATTGACGGCAGCGTCTGGCCCTCTCATAGGTCACATCGCCCTTTCCTCACAACCAATGTGCCTTTTGCGTGGAACAGGGGAAGCAGAGGTCCCTCCCCAGATCTGTGATTGACGGGTGCGCATGGTGTACCAGGCTGCAAGTGCTCTTAATCTGAAGGTATACTTCATACCTGCCTATCATTCCATGTTATTCTGTAGCCTGGTCCCAGGTCTGTTTGTGCTGCATAGCCAACCTTATCATAGAAGTTGCCTTTACAGCAGTAACAGATCTGGGACCAGGCCAGTGATTGTAGGTCCTGGGTTTTGGTAGGGTAGATTACAGTGTCTTTCTCTCTCCTCTCATTGTTCCAGACCCACCAGAGCAGGGTCGTAGTTATAAGGAGGTCTGTGCTCCTGTCATCGAGAGGTTGCGCTTCCTGTTCAACGAGGCTAAGCCCTGCCGTGAGCAGCGACCTCTCCATCGTGTCCAAGCTGAAGCTGCTCAGGCGCCCAGCTGCTGGAAAGGATCACACAGAAGCTCATCAGAGACTGCAGGAAGAAGAAGAGAGGTAGTTACTGGCCTCAGAAGGGTTGTTTAATGGCACTCGTTGTGACGGCCGAGATGACCAAAACATCAATGATTTGTTTTACTTGGAGCGAGACCTGCGCCTGTTTCTCCCCCATGTCATTAAGGGTTAGGCTGGTATGGTGTGTGTCTATTGTGTTGATTTTCTATGTCTGCTGTTGAAGTGCCTAAGAAGTCTGAGTCGGCAGAGGTAGTAGAGGAGCCGAAACTAGAGAATGAAGGGACCAATGAGGAGGAGCTCTGTGTCCCCATAAGCCCCGCCCCCGCAGACAGAAAACCACCCACCAACAAGACACCCAAGGTGCCTCTCTCTCTCCTTCCTCTCTCTCTCACCTCTCTCTCTCCTCTCTCCTTCCTCTCTCTCTCCTTCTGCTCTTGCTCTCTCTCTCTCCTTCCTCTCTCTCTCCTTCTGCTCTCCTCTCTCTCTCCTTCCTCTCTCTCCTCTCTCTCTCTCCTTCCTCTCTCTCACCTCTCTCTCTCCTCTCTCTCCTTCCTCTCTCTCTCCTTCTGCTCTTGCTCTCTCTCTCTCCTTCCTCTCTCTCTCCTTCCTCTCTCCTCTCTCTCTCCTTCCTCTCTCTCCTTCCTCTCTCTCTCCTTCCTCTCTCTCTCTCCTTCCTCTCTCTCCTTCCTCTCTCCTCTCTCTCCTTCCTCTCTCTCTCCTTCCTCTCTCTCTCCTTCCTCTCTCCTCTCTCTCTCCTTCCTCTCTCTCCTCTCTCTCTCTCCTTCCTCTCTCTCCTCTCTCTCTCTTCTTCTGCTGTTTCTAAAGTCATGCCCCTCTATCCCACTCCTCTCCTTCATCCTGAATAGAGGTGTGATCTGCCATGTCAGTTGTATTGCTGTGTTTTGTCTAGCAGCAGGATAGGCTGGCTCCTCTCCTCAACACGGTCGCTCACGTCCAGAAGTTTAAGTGGCTGAAGCACAGTGTCCAGGGAGTCTTCTCTACCTCCAGCCTCATGGGGACCATCGTAGAGTTCGCTCTGAAGGAGGAGCCACTCGACGTGGAGAAGATGAGGAAGTGTCTTCTCAAACAGGTGCAGAATGGGACACGGACATTACCATTAAAGTATATTTTGTTTTTGTGCTGGGTGGACCAGCGGTCAGAATTATATTTCTGTAGGTCGGTATCAGACAGGGGGGAAGAACACGGTTATGTAGGGCGAATTAATGTCTACCTGTGAAGGTGGAGGGACAGGGAAGACCATTCTGGGTGAATATTAAAGGGACATTACACTCCCAAATCTAATTTCGCAAATCTCAAATGTTGATTTATGTCCAATTGAATCCATATCCCTGTCATCAGTTGTTTAAAGGGGAGAGAAGTGATTATGTAGCCAGATGGCGAGGAAGATGAGGTAGCAGGATTATGAATGAAATGAGGTAGCAGGATTATGAATGAAATGAGGTAGCAGGATTATGAATGAAATGAGGTAGCAGGATTGTGAGAAAGATGAGGTAGCCAGATGTTGAGGAAGATGAGATAGCAGGATAGTGAGGAAGATGAGGTAGCAGGATAGTGAGGAAGATGAGGTAGCCAGATGTTGAGGAAGATGAGGTAGCAGGATAGTGAGGAAGATGAGGTAGCCAGATGTTGAGGAAGATGAGATAGCAGGATAGTGAGGAAGATGAGGTAGCAGGATGGTGAGAAAGATGAGGTAGCCAGATGTTGAGGAAGATGAGGTAGCAGGATAGTGAGGAAGATGAGGTAGCAGGATAGTGAGGAAGATGAGGTAGCAGGATAGTGAGGAAGATGAGGTAGCAGGATAGTGAGGAAGATGAGGAAGCAGGATTAAGGAATGAAATGAGAAGCAGAGGTTCGCTGAGGTTTAGGTTAGTTGCTTTGGTGTGTCTAATGTTGGATATTATATTCTCCAGTTGGAGCGTGCTGAGGTTCGGGCTGGAGGGCATTGACACCATGCTGAAGCTGGCCTCTAAGAGCCTCTCTCTGCTGCCCTCTGTCCAGTATGCCATGCTGTGTGGCTGGCAGAGGGTCATACCCGAGGGGACCAAAACATCGGGTACATGCCACTGGTTTTACAGTTGTTTCTGAGTTGGAAAGGATGTCTGTTGAGGAGCCTGAGACATGGCTGTGGACCCGGAGGAGGAATTGACCATGTCTCATGGCAGCTGTGGAACCTGTCTGATTTAATGCATGTTTAGTTGTGTATATGTGTGTGTGTGTTACTGGTGTGTGTGTGTTACTGGTGTGTGTGTGTTACTGGTGTGTGTGTGTTACTGGTGTGTTTGTGTGTGTTACTGGTGTGTGTTAGTTTCTGGTTTGTTTGTGTGTGTGTGTGTTAGTTACTGTGTGTGTGTTAGTTACTGTGTGTGTGTTAGTTACTGTGTGTGTGTTAGTTACTGGTGTGTGTTAGTTACTGGTGTGTGTTAGTTACTGGTGTGTGTGTGTGTGTGTTAGTTACTGGTGTGTGTGTGTGTGTGTTAGTTACTGGTGTGTGTGTGTGTGTGTTAGTTACTGGTGTGTGTTAGTTACTGGTGTGTGTGTGTGTTAGTTACTGGTGTGTGTTGTGTGTTGTTATTACTGGTGTGTGTTAGTGGCCACTGGTGTGTGTGTGTGTGTGTGTGTGTGTTAGTTACTGGTGTGTGTTATTTACTGGTGTGTGTTAGTTACTGGTGTGTGTGTGTGTGTGTTAGTTACTGGTGTGTGTTAGTTACTGGTGTGTGTTAGTTACTGGTGTGTGTTATTTACTGGTGTGTGTTAGTTACTGGTGTGTGTGTGTGTGTGTGTTAGTTACTGGTGTGTGTTAGTTACTGGTGTGTGTTAGTTACTGGTGTGTGTTAGTTACTGGTGTGTGTTAGTTACTGTGTGTTGTGTACCTCAGGGAGCCGCTGTCTGACTGTCTGAAAGACGTTGGTCTGATCCCTCCCTTCAACCGCATGCTGTTAGAGGTCACCTTCGGGAAGCTCTACTCCTGGTCCATCCAGAACCTACGTACCATCCTGCTGGAGGCCAGCGGCAGCTTTAATCAACTGGGTGAGCTAACATGGCTCCACGTAGCCTTTAGTAGAGGCTACTAACACGGCTCCACGTAGCCTTTAGTAGAGGCTACTAACACGGCTCCACGTAGCCTTTAGTAGAGGCTACTAACACGGCTCCACGTAGCCTTTAGTAGAGGTTAATAACACGGCTCCACGTAGCCTTTAGTAGAGGCTACTAACATGGCTCCACGTAGCCTTTAGTAGAGGCTACTAACACGGCTCCACGTAGCCTTTAATAGAGGCTACTAACACGGCTCCACGTAGCCTTTAGTAGAGGCTACTAACACGGCTCCACGTAGCCTTTAGTAGAGGTTAATAACACGGCTCCACGTAGCCTTTAGTAGAGGCTACTAACATGGCTCCACTTAGCCTTTAGTAGAGGCTACTAACACGGCTCCACGTAGCCTTTAGTAGAGGCTACTAACATGGCTCCACATAGCCTTTAGTAGAGGTTACTAACACGGCTCCACGTAGAGGCTACTAACATGGCTCCACTTAGCCTTTAGTAGAGGCTACTAACACGGCTCCACGTAGCCTTTAGTAGAGGTTACTAACACGGCTCCACGTAGAGGCTACTAACACGGCTCCACGTAGCCTTTAGTAGAGGCTACTAACACGGCTCCACGTAGCCTTTAGTAGAGGCTACTAACACGGCTCCACGTAGCCTTTAGTAGAGGCTACTGACATGGCTCCACGTAGCCTTTAGTAGAGGCTACTGACACGGCTCCACGTAGCCTTTAGTAGAGGCTACTAACATGGCTCCACGTAGCCTTTAGTAGAGGCTACTAACACGGCTCCACGTAGCCTTTAGTAGAGGCTACTAACACGGCTCCACGTAGCCTTTAGTAGAGGCTACTAACACGGCTCCACGTAGCCTTTAGTAGAGGCTACTAACACGGCTCCACGTAGCCTTTAGTAGAGGCTACTAACACGGCTCCACGTAGCCTTTAGTAGAGGCTACTAACACGGCTCCACGTAGCCTTTAGTAGAGGCTACTAACATGGCTCCACGTAGCCTTTAGTAGAGGCTACTAACATGGCTCCACGTAGCCTTTAGTAGAGGCTACTAACATGGCTCCACGTAGAGGCTACTAACACGGCCCACGCAGCTCCTTTAGTAGCTACTAACATGGCTCCATCGTAGAGGCTACTAACACGGCTCCACGTAGCCTTTAGTAGAGGCTACCAACATGGCTCCACGTAGAGGCTACTAGCCTTTAGTAGAGGTTAATAACATGGCTCCACGTAGCCTTTAGTAGAGGCTACTAACATGGCTCCACGTAGCCTTTAGTAGAGGCTACTAACATGGCTCCACGTAGCCTTTAGTAGAGGCTACTAACATGGCTCCACGTAGAGGCTACTAACACGGCTCCACGTAGCCTTTAGTAGAGTCTACTAACATGGCTCCACGTAGAGGCTACTAACACGGCTCCACGTAGCCTTTAGTAGAGGCTACTAACATGGCTCCACGTAGCCTTTAGTAGAGGCTAACATGGCTCCACTACTAACACGGCCTCACGTGGCCTTTAGTAGAGGCTATAACACGGCTCACGTAGCCTTTAGTAGGGCTACTAACACGGCTCCACGTAGCCTTTAGTAGAGGCTACTGACATGACTCCACGTGGCCTTTGTAGAAGGCTGACACGTCCACGTGGCCTTTAGTAGGGCTACTAACATGGCTCCACGTAGCCTTTAATGAGAGGCTACTAACAGGCTCACGTGGCCTTTAGTAGAATACTAACACGGCTCCGTGGCAACAGTAGAGGCTGCTAACACGACTCACGTGGCCTTTAGTAGAGGCTACTAACACGGCTCCACGTAGCCTTTAGTAGAGGCTACTAACACGACTCACGTAGCCTTTAGTAGAGGCTACTAACACGGCTCCACGTGGCCTTTAGTAGAGCTACTAACACGGCTCCACGTAGCCTTTAGTAGAGGCTACTAACACGGCTCCACGTAGCCTTTAGTAGAGGCTACTAACACGGCTCCACGTAGCCTTTATTAGAGGCTACTAACACGGCTCCACGTAGCCTTTATTAGAGGCTACTAACATGGCTCCACGTAGAGGCTACTAACACGGCTCCACGTAGCCTTTAGTAGAGGCTACTAACACGGCTCCACGTAGCCTTTAGTAGAGGCTACTAACACGGCTCCACGTAGCCTTTAGTAGAGGCTACTAACACGGCTCCACGTAGCCTTTAGTAGAGGCTACTAACACGGCTCCACGTAGCCTTTAGTAGAGGCTACTAACACGGCTCCACGTACCCTTTAGTAGAGGCTACTAACACGGCTCCACGTAGCCTTTAGTGGAGGTTATTAACATGGCTCCACGTAGAGGCTACTAACACGGCTCCACGTAGAGACTACTAACACGGCTCCACGTAGACTTTAGTAGAGGCTACTAACATGGCTCCACGTAGCCTTTAGTAGAGGCTACTAACATGGCTCCACGTAGAGGCTACTAACACGGCTCCACGTAGCCTTTAGTAGAGGCTACTAACACGGCTCCACGTAGCCTTTAGTAGAGGCTACTAACACGGCTCCACGTAGCCTTTAGTAGAGT
This sequence comes from Oncorhynchus nerka, assembly GCF_034236695.1. Lineage (NCBI taxonomy): Eukaryota > Metazoa > Chordata > Actinopteri > Salmoniformes > Salmonidae > Oncorhynchus > Oncorhynchus nerka. The sequence continues at coordinate 99,676,255 of NC_088419.1, forward strand.
CTACTAACACGGCTCCACGTAGCCTTTAGTAGAGGCTACTAACACGGCTCCACGTAGCCTTTAGTAGAGGCTACTAACACGGCTCCACGTAGCCTTTAGTAGAGGCTACTAACACGGCTCCACTTAGCCTTTAGTAGAGGCTACTAACACGGCTCCACGTAGCCTTTAGTAGAGGCTACTAACATGGCTCCACGTAGCCTTTAGTAGAGATTACTAACACGGCTCCACGTAGAGGCTACTAACACGGCTCCACTTAGCCTTTAGTAGAGGCTACTAACACGGCTCCACTTAGCCTTTAGTAGAGGTTACTAACACGGCTCCACGTACCCTTTAGTAGAGGCTACTAACACGGCTCCGCGTAGCCTTTAGTAGAGGCTACTAACACGGCTCCGCGTAGCCTTTAATAGAGGCTACTAACACGGCTCACGTAGCCTTTAGTAGAGGCTACTAACACGGCTCCACGTAGCCTTTAGTAGAGGCTACTAACACGGCTCCACGTAGCCTTTAGTAGAGGCTACTAACACGGCTCCACTTAGCCTTTAGTAGAGGCTACTAACACGGCTCCACGTAGCCTTTAGTAGAGGCTACTAACACGGCTCCACGTAGCCTTTAGTAGAGGCTACTAACATGGCTCCACTTAGCCTTTAGTGGAGAATATTAACATGGCTCCACGTAGAGGCTACTAACACGTCTCCTCTTAGCCTTTAGTAGAGGCTACTAACACGGCTCCACGTAGCCTTTAGTAGAGGCTACTAACACGGCTCCGCGTAGCCTTTAATAGAGGCTACTAACACGGCTCCGCGTAGCCTTTAATAGAGGCTACTAACACGGCTCCGCGTAGCCTTTAGTAGAGGTTACTAACACGGCTCCACGTACCCTTTAGTAGAGGCTACTAACACGGCTCCACGTAGCCTTTAGTAGAGGCTACTAACACGGCTCCGCGTAGCCTTTAATAGAGGCTACTAACACGGCTCCGCGTAGCCTTTAATAGAGGCTACTAACACGGCTCCGCGTAGCCTTTAATAGAGGCTACTAACACGGCTCCGCGTAGCCTTTAATAGAGGCTACTAACACGGCTCCGCGTAGCCTTTAGTAGAGGCTACTAACACGGCTCCACGTAGCCTTTAGTAGAGGCTACTAACACGGCTCCACGTAGCCTTTAGTAGAGTCTACTAACACGGCTCCACGTAGCCTTTAGTAGAGGCTACTAACACGGCTCCACGTAGCCTTTAGTAGAGGCTACTAACACGGCTCCACGTAGCCTTTAGTAGAGGCTACTAACACGGCTCCACTTAGCCTTTAGTAGAGGCTACTAACACGGCTCCACGTACCCTTTAGTAGAGGCTACTAACATGGCTCCACGTAGCCTTTAGTAGAGATTACTAACACGGCTCCACGTAGAGGCTACTAACACGGCTCCACTTAGCCTTTAGTAGAGGCTACTAACACGGCTCCACTTAGCCTTTAGTAGAGGTTACTAACACGGCTCCACGTACCCTTTAGTAGAGGCTACTAACACGGCTCCACGTAGCCTTTGGTAGAGGCTACTAACACGGCTCCGCGTAGCCTTTAATAGAGGCTACTAACACGGCTCCGCGTAGCCTTTAGTAGAGGCTACTAACACGGCTCCACGTAGCCTTTAGTAGAGGCTACTAACACGGCTCCATGTAGCCTTTAGTAGAGGCTACTAACACGGCTCCACTTAGCCTTTAGTAGAGGCTACTAACACGGCTCCACGTAGCCTTTAGTAGAGGCTACTAACACGGCTCCACGTAGCCTTTAGTAGAGGCTACTAACATGGCTCCACTTAGCCTTTAGTGGAGAATATTAACATGGCTCCACGTAGAGGCTACTAACACGTCTCCTCTTAGCCTTTAGTAGAGGCTACTAACACGGCTCCACGTAGCCTTTAGTAGAGGCTACTAACACGGCTCCGCGTAGCCTTTAATAGAGGCTACTAACACGGCTCCGCGTAGCCTTTAATAGAGGCTACTAACACGGCTCCGCGTAGCCTTTAGTAGAGGTTACTAACACGGCTCCACGTACCCTTTAGTAGAGGCTACTAACACGGCTCCACGTAGCCTTTAGTAGAGGCTACTAACACGGCTCCGCGTAGCCTTTAATAGAGGCTACTAACACGGCTCCGCGTAGCCTTTAATAGAGGCTACTAACACGGCTCCGCGTAGCCTTTAATAGAGGCTACTAACACGGCTCTGCGTAGCCTTTAATAGAGGCTACTAACACGGCTCCGCGTAGCCTTTAGTAGAGGCTACTAACATGGCTCCACGTAGCCTTTAGTAGAGGCTACTAACACGGCTCCGCGTAGCCTTTAGTAGAGGCTACTAACAT